>NC_060119.1:789418424-789724477 GCF_021461395.2 Schistocerca americana
CTGCACGTAATGCATCGTGGGCACACAGCTGTGTCAAACACCTGGAGAACAAGCCATTAGGGTGTGCCTTTCCGGAAGCACAGGTAGAAAAAAAAAAGAAAAAAGGCAGGCCTTTATCCTCGCCATTGACATTCCTTTAGAGAAAATATTGCAAATGCGACACCCTCATTACTTCCATTAACCTTGCTATTGACATTCCTTTGTAGAAAGCATCGTAAATATTACACGCTCATTACCTGAAAACATATGATTACTTGTACTTTGTGCTAATTACTGCAATGCTTATGAATTGATGGGAAATATTCGTACATCTGCACACCTGATTATGACAAGTGTCTTTCTATGAGAGTTGAGAGCTACTGACTTACGAAATGCCACATGACTATTGAATGATATTTTTTATGCTTTGCTTTTCGTAGTTGCTTATTTCACTTGATATCTGGTTTCCAGCTGTGTTGCAGCATTGCTTTTATAAAATAAAATGCATTTGCTAATGTGAACACTTTCTGTCAACAGATCTATTAAATAGTTATTTTATGATCCACATTCTTTAAAAAAGGAGCACTTGGAAAGGAAAGAACAATAAGAAGGAACTAGTAACAGTAACACATAATTTTCTTTTCAAGTACATGGTAATATTTCTTTTTACAATCAGTTGTTGTGGTGCACCACTTTAATTACATAGATATTAAGATGTGAATATACATTTCCCTTATCTGCATTGTTGTTTTTACTGTAATATTTTTTCTGCTTGAGCTTTGTCATGTATAGATATAAGTTTTATATTTTTTATATTTTTTATATTTGCTGCTGCTGTTTGCCAGGCATAGTGCTACTGAATTTTAAATTGTGTTACTCTGTTAAGCTAATTTTACTACTGACTTATTTTTCTTGTTACTGCACATTGGCTCATATTAGTTGTAATATTGCATTGCTTGGTAATTTATATTTACTGTAGCTTGCTTTGCAATTTTCCAATTTTTTGGTCATTGCTGTTTGTGTTACTTATTTTGTGCTGCTGCATTGGCTCGTCCCTTAGTTTAGCATCTGAGCTCAGTAGATTTAAGTTAGCTTAAGAGGGGGTAGCCTCTAAGAGAATGAGTTGCGATGAATTGGAAGAAATGCATTGAGAAGCTATAAGAAAATGGTTTGGCCAAAAAAAGTATTTTGAAAGAGGATATGAGCAAAAAAGTAGGGTTTAGGGACAACAGGTTTACGTAGGATTTTCTTGGAAATAAATAATGAGGTAAGAAATATGTGAACATATAAATACAGAAAGCATGCTTTGATAGGATTTTTTTGGTGGAAACAAATTTTGAAATAAGACGAAAGATCTATGGAATTAAGTTTTAGGTTGGACTGCAGTACCAAATGCTACACTGAAAACAAACCCTGCCCTTTCCCTTTTGTGTTATCCCACTATATGTTTGTGTACCCTTGTGTATTTGTTTTCTTCCTGTCTCTGTGTAGTTTCATAGAATTTTTTCTTCTTTTAATATTAAGCTACATTCACTATGATGAGGAATACTGTTATCCTCGAATATAATTGGCATTAATAATGTGTTATTTACTTTGTAAAGATGTTTAGACATTATTTATTCTGTTTTGTGTTAATGCTCATGTGTGAAGTTGATGTTTCGAAAGTTGTTCGATCTTTTATGTATGTACTCATGTCATAATTCCTGTAACACTGACATATATGTCTATTTCTATTCTTTTGTAACGCCTGTTTTACTACAAATGTTATCTGTATTGTTATGTTCTTCAATGATGTATTTTGTACCTTTGTAATTGTATTTTCATGTTGTAATTTTATAATTGTACAGACACCAGTTCTTCAAATTAAGTTACATTTCACTGCACACGTTTCTGTTGGTCATAGTATATGGACAATATGTGAGAAGTAGGGACTGTTAGTGTTTGCACGTGTGTTAATGATTCAGCAAGGGACTGGATAACAGCATTGCTGGTTCTAAGGACAATTTCAAAAACTTTGTGAGTGCACAAGTGGTGGTTTATGGACTTGCTATATTATCCGCAAGACTCTTCAATGGTGATTGTGCACCTGCACAGTCACAACAGATGGCTGCTGGCTATCTCTCCAAGGACTACAGTGGGTCTGCATCTTTGATGACCCCCCATGCCATTATTTCTATAAGGACTGCAGTGGGTCTGCACCTCTGGTGCCCCACCAATACCATAATCTCTACCAGGACTACGGTAGGTCTGCTCTGTGATGAACTACCTACCAATCTTCTTCAAACCGTCGAATGACTGTGCTGTGGGTTTGCTCTGTTGTGGCCCATTACCTGTCAGCATGTCAAGAGTCAAGACTGCATGGAAATCCACTACTACCGTGTGCATTTTCTTCTACTGCTCAGACTTTGAGAAAAACACTACTATTTTACCGTGATGAATGATCAGGACTGTCTTTATGGACTGTGAGAAAATTTTAGCTTTTGACCAACATTGTATCAATAAGTGTGTGCATTTGATATGTTTGTTATTGTAATTATGAAAAATTTTATCAAATCATTATTGGCCACTGCCCAAAAATATTTTGTAAAATTTTTTGTGGGGAGCATGGGGGCTATGTAAGTAGGCTGTTTAGGTTTTTTTATTGGTAACGCCACCTCTGTATGAAAATCACTGGCTGTGCTGTGTGCAGTCTGTGGCTGCTTTGCATTGTTGTAATACTCGCCATTGTAGTGTTAGGCAGCTGGCTGTGAACAGCGCGTAGCGTTGCGCAGTTGGAGGTGAGCCGCCAGCAGTGGTGGATGTGGGGAGAGAGATGGCGGAGTTTTGTAATTTGTCATGAACTGCTACATATATTATGACTATTAAGGTAAATACATTGTTTGTTCTCTATTAATATCTTTCATTTGCTAACTATCCCTATCAGTAGTTAGTGCTTTCCATAGTTTGAATCTTTTATTTAGCTGGCAGTAGTGGCGCTCGCTGTATTGCAGTAGCTTGAGCAGCGAAGATTTTTGTGAGGTAAGTGATTTGTGAAAGGTATAGTTTAATGTTAGTCAGGGCCATTCTTTTGTAGGGAATTTTGAAAGTCAGATTGCGTTGCGCTAACAAAATATTGTGTGTCAGGTTAAGTACAGTCGTGCATAATTGTTATAAGGGGACGTTTCATAATGCATGTCGCGTGACATTTTGAATAAAATCCCGCCCTCTTACGTTCTGGAAATTAGCCCAAAACATAGCCGCACTGTGTGATCATCAGGAATTTTGTGTCACCCGTAGGGAAATAAATACTGTTGGAACTTTCCTCCACCACTTGAATTCGAGTCGGTTCCATTCGAGACGAAAGACATCGCACTATCATTTTGTTAGTCAACTCAGCAATGGAGGCGAGTTGTATTATTAATTTTCCTTGTAATGTGTTAGTAATCACTCGGTTAAGGTTAAGTACTTTCATACAGTTTCAGTTGCGTTACATACAGTTCAGTTTGTTTGCTGCTCAAAAACGGAAGAGAAGTCGTTGTGGATAGACAAGTATAAGCCCAGAATCATGGCTCTTCGAGTTACTACAGAAAATTATATAACATTAATGTGTAATGTACAACATTAATGTATACTTTAATATACTTGCTATACGACGATCTAACGGGTGAGGTATCAGTTTCAGATAGCCTGTCTTGTTTACGCTTATTCAGTATTGAAGTCGTCATTACATTCCACACGCTTTTACAGTTAGGGAGATAGAATTTTAAAAAATGCGTCTCATCCCTGCAATCAATATAAACTTTAGTATTCCCAAAGGGACTAATGGTGTTAAAGCCAGGTGTGGAGAGAAAGCGGCAAAATTAAATCTGTGTATGCCGTGCTGCCGAATGAATCCGTTCTCGTGACTCTGGACGGACCACTCCCCATCTGCCCAAACGTATTCACCGTGCACTCAGCACACTCTTACTGGCTTAAGTCAAGTTAGAATATACCTTGTACGAAACTGTGCCGTTACCATGTTATGTCGTATAAATATTCAAGTAATAACGGAGTGTCATTATACATGTTGTCTTCTGCTAGCTGATCTGTGTCTCCACAAAAAAATGTCATTTTGGTTCCGCCCTGATGCTAAAACTTGGTTTGCTTTCCCTGGTCAGGTTTAGATCATAATTCACCATAAACCGTAGTTTCCTTTCTTAACTTTAAAACACGTAAATATACATCATGCGACAATGGCATGACTTTATTTCTAATATGTTATTACGATGATTTTCGTCCGTTATTCACTATAGTGCACCTTTCTTCCACTCCTTACTTGTCACAATATTACGTCATGTTCTGCTTACTCAAACATCATGTCATCTACCTTTGTTATTAAAACTGAGTTGTTCAGAAAGCTACTTAATATTTGTGAAAGGATCATTGGATATCATGAATGGCAGGGCAAATATCTAAGAAGGCGCTGCAGTCATGGACTGTGTGACTGATCCCGGCGGAGGTTCGAGTCCTCCCTCGGGCATGGGTGTGTGTGTTTGTTCTTAGGATAATTTAGGATAAGTAGTGAGAAAGCTTAGGGACTGATGACCTTAGCAGTTAAGTACCATCAGATTTCACACACATTTGAACACTTTTTTTTTATCGTCTTGGCACCACAAGAAAATCACGAAGGACAAGTGAGGTATGTAAAAAGTTCCTTACTGGGAACGAGATACTAGAAGAAGCAAATGTATGCAACTTAACTGCCCAAAAAATTGCAACGGTATGTAGTTGAAACTAAACACGGAAACACAAACAGACAAACTTTTAGACGATAATGTTAAATGAAATAACAGTAACAAAAATAGCTTTCACGTTTGCTTTTTCTCCAACAGCCATAACATACTTCTTGCCATGGTATACAGTGTTTAAGCCGAAATGGAACAACACATTTCTGGAAACGGCTTACAAGGTACATATGAGTGTATTTAAAAAAAAAAAAAAAAAAAAAGGCATCATACATGCAGATGCTAGCTGTACTGAAGTCTGAATGCAAATATTTTCCTACATTTAAAATTAATGTGTGTTCATGGTGTTGTACTCAAAGTATGCCAATAGATGTTATAAATGATAGCGTGTGGAGATCAGCAGACATGATGTATTACGATATAAAAAACAAAATAGACGTATTAGGTGCCTGAATTTTTCATCTCAAATTACTTTTGATCTTCTAGGTTTTTAATCTGTTTTTACCTAGATCAGCAGTGAAAATGTGTTTACGAAACAAACAGTAATGCGTTCTGGCAACTTCATTAATATCCTAGATACGGGCAGCAACATTTTTGTAATGGAACTATGCTTTTATAGTAGGTCCCACTGAGACATCCGCCCCGGTAGCTGAGTGATGTCGGCACGGTAGCTCAGCCTGTCGGTCAGAGGGTTAGCTACCCTCTGAGTGAACGAATCAACGAAGAACCTCAACGTATGTCATCGAACGTCCACCCCGAACAAATTAAACAAGCAATGTACTCGTAGGAAAAAAAAAAGTGGTCAGCACGGCGGTCTGTCACGCCAAGGGGCCCGGGTCCGATTCCCGGCTGGGTCCGAGATTTTCTCCGTTCAGGGACTGAGTATGGTGTTGTCCTCATTTTCATTTCATCATCATCAGTGGAAGGCAACGGGAAACCTCAACTGGAATCACTTCCCTAGACGCTCATTCGGTGGACTGCTCTGACGAGGCTTCCCCCATGACAAGACCTGCCGTAAGGCAGAACACAGAAGTTTTTTTTTTCAATGAGACAAATTCATAGCTGTAACTATTTTATAGATGTAAGAAGAAATTACAGAGAGAAATACACTGAATATAACGCAGAGATCGGTGACCCACAGTAGATGTCACCGTGGGTGTCGGTAGCTGGGTGTGGTTGGAATGCTGCCTGGCGGCGTCAGAGACACAGTCAGCAAATACTCATCGCTCTTTCTTACTTCATATCGCCGCAGCCCAGTACAGGATAACTGCGATTTGGCCGAAAAATGCCTCTGCCTCGGGTATAGTTGAATTCCAGGATATCTGACGGAATGCAGCGTCGGCCGGGCGTGGCCTTCGTGACGCAGTCTCCTCCGGCAGCGGCAAGTCTCCGTGCTCAGTGGCAGCGGCCCCTACCAGCGTTCTGGGAAGGTGGAGGAGCTGCGACAGGGCTGGTGGTCAGCGAGCTGCTACCCGAGCAGGCGTTGGCCCGCTGTAGCGGCGGCTCCACGACCGAATAGCCTCACGGCGGTCTGCCCCGGCGCAGGTGTGAACTACGGTCTCGGTTAGCATCCCATACAGCCCCTGTGGTGCAGACAGAAGAGATTTTAGTACAAATGTCATGGATGTGTATACCCTTCTGAGCTGCACACGTTTGGCCAGTGCTACGTCATTTCCCATGCACTTCAAACACTTTCGTGGTCGTCAGTATAGAAACAGTTCCGAAACCTTGCTGCCTGAGTACTGCTGTATTAATCATTTCCACACAATACTAAGCTGCCCCGCCTCACAACACTGTTATGGCTATGTTCCATTTCGTGAAACAGAACACCCGCGCTTATCTCCGGCTGGAGCTGCCACATTCCTCTTTCTAACTTCACACATTTAAGACCCAATATGGCCGATGTGCTACAATGTTGATGTGCTTGTGTTGAAGTCACTGAATGGCCAAACACATGAAAGTATACTCCACTCTCTGAGGAAACTTGCGCTGCCGAGGCAACACGTTTGTATTTTTAGGCTCGTCGGAAACCTCTGTCATCCAGACAAGAGATACATCGTCAGTTGCGAGTTGGCCTTCAGGGGAGTTGACTGAAATATAGTAGAATCCAAGATCCACGAGAAAGACAGGCCACGGCGCGTACGTCACGAAGGTAGGTCTGAGCTCTCTCGCTCTTTCAACTCAGCTGAAAAAATGCTGTTCTGAACTCGTAACTGGGTGTGTACCTACTAATGAGAATTGCATATTCTACTAGAATGAACTATTATGAAGTCTTGCTGATTACTAGTCGTACAAAAAAATTTAAGATCCATTCTCGACATAAATGGTATAACGGCTTGTTTATATCATTTAGTCTCTTCTGCGCAACAGTCGTCATTTCATGCAAGATGTCGTGCCTCATGAAAGTGATAATCATTTTCGCAGTACAGCCACAATAAGTTATTAGCAGGTCTATGGGATTCCTATCATTGTAGGACCAATAACAGTAACACTCCACAATAGTGGATTCCAATACAAGATGAAATTCTCTTTTGCACATACATACCCATTACGAGTTAAGAGCAGTTTGTCTGCTCTGCTGAGCTGGGCTGAGCTGAGCGAGCGAGCTCGGCCTACCTTCGTGACGTACGCGCCGCGGCCTGTATTTTTCGTAGGTCTCGATAGAACCACTCTCTATGCAATCAGGTCTGTTACGATGAATGTTTCATTTCATTTACGGCATGTTGCTTGTAAAACATCAACCTACTTAATTATTAGTACTGCATAAACCAGTTCCATAAGTTCAAAGCCATGTACTAATGAACAATTGGTCGAAGTGTTCTTAATGTTTGACGAATGGCACGAAAAATGCATTAGGAGCAGAAGAATTGCATTGAGAACGGTTCGCAGGTAGACCCTGCCACCTTCGTTAATACCGTCATAAATCTACACGAGACTGGAAGTTTCGCCCCGAGAAAACGTATACGAAATAAAACCAACTAAGCTGCAAAAGTAGCGGTTCTTGCAGCTGCTGGAATAAATCCACATGCCAGTTCTCTGAAAAATACAAGGATAGATTAGTATCAGCCAATAAAGCTTTCTGCGTATTATTCATAGCCATAAATGTCACCTGTTCCGTATTTCTCTACTTCCAGAGTTACGTAGCAGTGATTTTCCAGCATTTTTTTGCATACTGTGGGTGGGTCGCAAATCATAGGCAGGTAAAGCTAGGAAAGACTGGAAAACCCACATTGCCTTTTACGGGTGTTCAACTAAAGACAGCTGAGTGTGAATGTGTGGTGTGGCATGATCGGATAGCTCGTTATGGACCATTATTTCGTTGACAGTACACTCAGTGGAGAACGGTAGACACATTTTTGATAAATACTAACCATTGATATCAGGAAACATATCCTTAAGAACCTAACGTAATTACAAGATATCCGCCTAATCTTACGCTGTAAGACATCTTTTCCTTCCGTCAAGCAAAGCATGTGGTACAATGAGGTTCCAACATCTGTGGAAGAGATGCGAGAGACAATTACTGTTGCGTGTAAAACTACTACTCTGGGCTGAATTCATTAGTCATGTAGCATATTGAAGCTGTCGTGATCCAAATGGTTCTCACTTTCTACATAGTGTTTAAAAAATTCATGAACAGATATCTGACCGAACGTAATAATGTCTTCATTGCTTTTTCTCCACATTCTTTTGTTTACGTTATTTTATATATCTTGTTTTTTAACGGTGTGCAAATGACACAGCTTATCTAGAGTAAACGGAAGAAATAATTAGATTTTCATTTAAATTAATAACTGTTGTTCTGAAAATTCTACTAATTATGTCACTAGCAAACATTCCTTTGCGAGCAATAGAAATTCTCAAGGATATTTGACCATTTGTTGAACATTGTGGAAGGTACAAACAAGTTAATGGTGTCATCTTAACGCCAGATATCAAATTTTTGAGGTATAAAACACTTTCGTTTGTACAAAACGACTTTAACCGCTGTGCAAATGACACGCGTTATCTAACAAGTAAAGACTATTTTAACACAGAGGCGCCGGTTTCTTTGGAGAGCGGCGTAAATTACCGAAAGGCAGGCCACTTAACGGCCGTAATAACAGCAAAAATGTACCTATTATTTAATGTTTCCCATTTCGTGATTTCTTGTTCACAAAATAATTATGTCGCTTAATTTTTTCTATTGTGGTACCACATGCAGATAGCAAAACATAGCACAGTTCTCTTAAAAAATGAATCCTCCATCTCGATTACTGATGAAGTAACGAGAACCCATTGCTGTTGGTTTTATGAGCCCCTTGTACTGTTCCTCTAGGTGAAAATAGACGACAAATATTTTTAGGGGGTCAAAAGTAATTTGAGATGATTAAGTTCAATTATGCTGATTGATGCTTTTGGCGATGTGAAAGATAGCCACAAAATTAAAATAAACTGCCGGTACACAAAGATAGAAACCGATGTAGGACGAGCCGTAGGAAACATACGAGGGTACCTCTCTCCCTTCACCAGAAGCGTATACGTTGTCTCCGACGTTAAGCACGTAATCGGCGAATGTCCAGATGAGTAGCAGCATCCGATTTCAGCGGAGAGAGAACTCATGACACTTTTGTCGGCATCTGTCACCAGAAATGTGGAGAACTATTGAGAACCAGATATATCTTCATAAGTAATATTTATAGCCCTCCGAGCTCTCTGTGTTTTGATTGCTCTGGCTCTCTGTTCCCCACAGTACCGTTGAGCTGTTAAAATTTTTTGTACTCGTATTGAAACCATGAGGTGAACATTCAGTAGAATGTTACTTTACAACTTTACAGCTGCAATTACATCTACATCTACGTCTGCATAGATACTGCGCAGGCCACAGTACGGTGCAAGGCTAAGGGTATCCTGAACCACTACTAGTCATTTCCTTTCTTGTCCCACTCCCAACAGAGCGAAGGAAAAACTATCATCTATCTGCCTCCGTATGAGCTCTAATTTCTTGTGTCTTGTCTTAGTGGTCCTTATGCGCAATGCATGTTGGTGGCAGCAGAAACGTTCGGAAGTCAGCTTCAGATGGCGGTTCTCTAAATTTTCTCAATAGTGTTTCTCGGAAAGATCGTCGCCTTCCCTCCAGGGATTCTAGTTTGAGTTCCCGAAGCATCTCCGTAACATTACGCGTTTTTCGAACCTACCGGTAACAGATCTAGCAGCCCGCAGCCCTGCTTTGAACTGCTTCGACGTCTTCGTTCAATCCAACCTGGTACGAATCCCAAACACTCGAGCAGTACTCAAGAACAGATCGCACCAGCGTTCTGCATGCGGTTTCCTTTACAGGTGTACCACACTTTTCTAAAATTATCTCAATTAACCTAAGTCGACCATTCGTCTTCCCTACCACAGTTCTCACATGCTCGTAAAATTTCATATTGATTTGCAACGTTACGCCCAGATGTTTAAACGTCATAACTGTGCCAAGCAAGACACTACTAATTCTGTATCCGAACATCACAGGATTGTTATTCCCACTCAGCCGCTTTAAGTTACATTTTTCCACATTGTGAGCTACCTGTCATTCACAACACCAACTAGAAATTTCGTCGAAATCTGCTTGCATCTTCCGACTGTTACTCAAATTCGACACCTTACCGTACGTCACAGCTTCATCAGCAAGCAGCTACATATTGCTGCCCAGCCTACCCGCCGAACCATTGATGTATGTAGAGGACAACAGCGGTCCTATCACACTTGCCTGGTACACACATGACGATACCCTTGTCTCTGATGAACACTCGCCGTCGAGGACAACATACTGCGTTCTATTACTTAAGAAGCATTCGAGCCACTCACATATCTGTGAAGTTATTCCATGTGTACATACTTTCGTTAATATCCTACAATGGGGCACTGTGTCAAATGCTTTCGGGTAATCTAAAAATGTGGAATCTGCCTGTTTCTCTTCATTCATAGTTCGCAGTATATCATGTGAGGAAAGGGCAAGCTGAGTTTCGCATGAGCGATGCATTCTAAACCATGCTGATTCGTGGACATAAGCTTCCCAGCCCAAGAAAGCTTATTATTTTCGAACTGAGAATATGTTCAAGGATCTTTGGAAATCGAATTAGGATTCCATCTGAATCTGGTAACTTACATTTTTTCAACTCTTTGAGTTGTTTCTCTACACCAGGACGCTTATTACTGTGTCCTCCATACAGGAGTCTGTGTGATGGTCAAACGATGGTATGTTTGTACGACTTTCCTGCGTGAACGATTGCTTGAATGCTAAATTTAAAACTTCGACTTTCGTTTTACTATCTTCAACTGCCACGCCAGACTGGTCAACAAGTGACTGGATGGAACCTTTAGACACGCTTAGTGATTTTACATAGGATTGGAATTTTCTCGGATTCTCTCTCAGATCTTTTGCCAAGGTACGACGGTGGTAGTTATATACTTCGCAGAAAGATCTTTTCACAGACGCACGAAACTCTAGTACCTTTGCTTGGCGTCATTTGTATATTCGTTTTTGAACCAAGAGCAACAGTCTCTACATCCTCAGCATCTCCCGAATTTCTTTGTTGTTGTTGTGGTCTTCAGTACTGAGACTGGTTTGATGCAGCTCTCCATGCTACTCTATCCTGTGCAAGCTTCTTCATCTCCCAGTACCTACTGCAACCTACAACCTTCTGTATCTGCTTAGTGCATTCATCTCTTGGTCTCCCACTACGATTTTTACCCTCCACGCTGCCCTCCAATACTAAATTGGTGATCCCTTGACGCCTCAGAACATGTCCTACCAACCGATCCCTTCTTCTAGTCAAATTGTGCCACAAACTTCTCTTCTCCCCAATCCTATTTAGTACCTCCTCATTAGTTATATGATCTACCCATCTAATCTTCAGCATTCTTCTGTAGCACCACATTTCGAAAGCTTCTATTCTCTTCTTATCCAAACTATTTATCGTCCACGTTTCACTTCCATACATGGCTACACTCCACACAAATACTTTCAGAAACGACTTCCTGACATTTAAATCTATACTCGATGTTTACAAATTTCTTTTCTTCAGAAACGCTTTCCTTGCCATTGCCAGTCTACATTTTATATCCTCTCTACTTCGACCATCATCAGTTATTTTGCTCCCCAAATAGCAAACCTCCTTTACTAATTTAAGTGTCTCATTTCCTAATCTAATTCCCTCAGCATCACCCAATTTTATTCGACTACATTCCATTATCCTCGTTTTGCTATTGTTGAGCATCTTATATCCGCCTTTCAAGACACTGTCCGTTCCGTTCAACTGCTCTTCCAAGTCCTTTGCTGTCTCTGACAGAATTACAATGTCATAGGCGAACCTCAAAGTTTTTATTTCTTCTGCGTGGATTTTAATACCTACTCGGAATTTTTCTTTTGTATCCTTCACTGCTTGCTCAGTATACAGATTGAATAACATTGGGGAGAGGCAACAACCCTGTCTCACTCCCTTCCCAACCACTGCTTCCCTTTCATGTCCCTCGACTCTTACAACTACCATCTGGTTTCTATACAAATTGTAAATAGTCTTTCGCTTCCTGTATTTTACCCCTGCCACCTTCAGAATTTGAAAGAGAGCATTCCAGTTAACATTGTCAAAAGCGTTCTCTAAGTCTACAAATGCTAGAAACGTAGGTTTGCCTTTCCTTAATCTAGCTTCTAAGATAAGTCGTAGGGTCAGTATTGCCTCACGTGTTCCAATATTTCTACGGAATCCAAACTGATCTTCCCCGAGATCGGCTTCTACTAGTTTTTCCATTTGTCTGTAAAGAATTCGCGTTAGTATTTTGTATCCGTGATTTATTAAACTGATAGTTCAGTAATTTTCACACCTGTCAACACCTGCTTTCTTTGGGATTGGAATTATTATATTCTTCTTGAAGTCTGAGGGTATTTCGCCTGTCTCATACATCTTGCTCACCAGATGGTAGAGTTTTGTCAGGACTGGCTCTCCCAAGGACGTCAGTAGTTCTAATGGAATGTTGTCTACTCCCGGGGCCTTGTTTCATCTACGTCTACATCTACATGACTACTCTGCAATTCACATTTAAGTGCTTGGCAGAGGGTTCATCAAACCACAATCATACTCTCTCTCTACCATTCCACTCACGAACAGCGTGCGGCAAAAACGAACACGTAAACCTTTCTGTTCGAGCTCTGATTTCTCTTATTTTATTTTGATGATCATTCCCACGTATGTAGGTTGGGCTCAACAAAATATTTTCGCATTCGGAAGAGAAAGTTTGTGACTGGAATTTCGTAAATAGATCTCGCCGCGACGAAAAACGGCTTTGCTATAATGACTTCCATCCCAACTCGCGTATCATATCTGCCACACTCTCCCCCCTATTACGTGATAATACAAAACGAGCTGCCCACCCTTTCGATGTCCTCCGTCAGTCCCACCTGGTAAGGATCCCACACCGCGCAGCAGTATTCTAACAGAGGACGAACGAGTGTAGTGTAAGCTGTCTCTCTAGTGGACTTGTTGCATCTTCTAAGTGTCCTGCCAATGAAACGCAACCTTTGGCTCGCCTTCCCCAGAATATTATCTATGTGGTCTTTCCAACTGAAGTTGTTCGTAATTTTAACACCCAGGTACTTAGTTGAATTGACAGCCTTGAGAATTGTACTATTTATCGAGTAATCGAATTCCAACGAATTTCTTTTGAAACTCATGTGGATCACATCACACTTTTCGTTATTTAGCGTCAACTACCACCTGCCACACCACACAGCAATCTTTTCTAAATCGCTTTGCAACTGATACTGGTCTTCGGATGACCTTACTAGACGGTAAATTACAGCATCATCTGCGATCAACCTCACAGAACTGCTCAGATTGTCACCCAGGTCATTTATATAGATCAGGAACAGCAGAGGTCCCAGGACGCTTCCCTGGGGAACACCTGACATCACTTCAGTTCTACTCGATGATTTGCCGTCTATTACTACGAACTGCGCCCTTCCTGACAGGAAATCACGAATCGAGTCGCACAACTGAGACGATACCCCATAGGCCCGCAGCTTGATTAGAAGTCGCTTGTGAGGAACGGTGCCAAAAGCTTTACGGAACTCTAGAAATATGGAATCAACTTGAGATCCCCTGTCGATAGCGGCCATTACTTCGTGCGAATAAAGAGATAGCTGCGTTGCACAAGAACGATGTTTTCTGAAACCATGCTGATTACGTATCAATAGATCGTTCCCTTCGAGGTGATTCATAATGTTTGAATACAGTATCTGTTCCAAAACCCTACTGCAAACCGACGTCAATGATATAGGTCTGTAGTTCAATGGATTACTCCTACTACCCTTCTTAAACACTGGTGCGACCTGCGCAATTTTCCAATCTGTAGGTACAGATCTATCGGTGAGCGAGCGGTTGTATATGACTGCTAAGTAGGGAGCTATTGTATCAGCGTAATCTGAAAGGAACCTAATCGGTATACAATCTGGACCTGAAGACTTGCCCGTATCAAGCGATTTGAGTTGCTTCGCAACCCCTAAGGTATCTACTTCTACGAAACTCATGCTTGCAGCTGTTCGTGTTTTAAATTCTGAAATATTCCATTCGTCTTCCCTGACGAAGGAATTTCGGAAAACTGCGTTCAATAACTCCGCTTGAGCGGCAAAGTCGTCGGTATCAGTAGCATCGGCACTACGCAGCGAGGGTATTGGCTGCGTCTTGCCGCTTGTGTATTTAACATACGACCAGAATTTCTTCGGATTTTCTACCAAATTTCGAGACAATGTTTCGTTGTGGAACCTATTAAAGACATCTCGCATTGAAGTCCGTGACAAATTTCGCGCGTCCGTAAATTCTAGCCAATCTTCGGGATTACGCATTCTTCTGAACTTCGCATGCTTTTTCCGTTGCCTCTGCAACAGCGTTCGGACCTGTTTTGTGTACCATGGGGGATCAGTTCCATCTCTTACCAATTTATGAGGTATGAATCTCTCAATTGCTGTTGCTACTATATCTTTGAATTTGAGCCACATCTCGTCTACATTTGCATAGTCAGTTCGGAAGGAATGGAGATTGTCTCTTAGGAAGGCTTCTAGTGACACTTTATCCGCTTTTTTAAATAAAATTATTTTGCGTTTGTTTCTGGTGGATTTGGAAGAAACGGTATTGAGCCTAGCTACAACGACATTGTGATTGCTAATCCCTGTATCAGTCATGATGCTCTCTATTAGCTCTGGATTGTTTGTGGCTAAGAGGTCAAGTGTGTTATCGCAACCATTTACAATTCGCGTGAGTTCGTGGACTAACTGCTCGAAATCATTTTCGGAGAAAGCATTTAGGACAATCTCGGAAGATGTTTTCTGCCTACCACCGGTTTTGAACAAGTATTTTTGCCAACTATAACCGTGTGAGTGGGGTATTTATTTGTTACGAGACTCAAATTTTCTCTGAACTGTTCAGCAACTATATCATCGGAGTCTGGGGGTCGGTAGAAGGAGCCAATTATTAACTTAGTTCGGCTGTTACGTATAACCTCCACCCATACCTATTCGCACGGAGTATCTACTTCGAGTTCACTACAAGATAAACCACTACTGACAGACACAAACTCTCCACCACCAATTCTTCCTAATCTATCTGAGACTTCGTAAAAATTTCTGCGGAACTTATTTCAGCCTTTAGCCAGCTTTCTGTACCTATAACGATTTCAGCTTCTGTGCTTTCTATTAGCGCTTGAAGCTAAGGGACTTTCCCAGAACAACTACAACAATTTACAACTACATTTCCGACTGTCCCTTGATCCAAGCACGTCCTGTATTTGCCATGCACCCTTTGAGATTGCAGCCCACCCCGTACTTTCCCGAGGCCTTCTAGCCTAAAAAACCGCCCAGTCCACGCCACACAGCCTCCGCTACCCGTGTAGCCGCCAGCTGAATGCAGTGAACTCCTGACCTATTCAGCGGAACCCGAAACCCCACCACCCTATGGCGCAAGTCAAGGAATCTGCAGCCAACACGGTCGCAAAACCGTCTGAGCCTCTGATTCAGACCCTCCACCCGGCTCTGCACCAAAGGTCCGCAGTAGGTTCTGTCAACGATGCTGCAGATGGTGAGCTCTGCCTTCATCTCGTAAGCAAGACCGGCAGCCTTCACCAAATCAGATAGCCGCTGTTTCCTCAGATCCAAAGCGACACACGTCATTAGTACCGACATGTGCCACCACCTGCAGCTGGCTGCACCCCGTGCTCTTCATAGCATCCGGAAGGACCCTTTCCACGTCAGGAATGACACCACCCGGAATGCACACGGAGTGCACACTGGATTTCTTCCCCTCCGTAGCCGCCATATCCCTAAGGGGCCCCATTAGGCGCCTAACATTGGAGCTCCCAACTACCGATAAACCCACCCTCTGCTATTGCCCGGACCTTGAAGGCTGAGAATCATTCTCTGAAACAGGGCAGGCAACTGCATCTGGCTCAGCCAGAGACAGTGCCTGAAACCTGTTTGTCAGACGCATCGGGGAGGCTTTCTGATCAGCCTCTGGGGACGTCTTTCGCTGCCTGCCACGCCTTGGAACGACCTCCCAATCAACCACAGGCGAGGGCTCAGCCCCACTGCGGGCAGCAACCGGGGCAACCACAGCGGCAGACCGATCTGGGGACAGAAGGGACGAGGTTGACATCCCCGTGATACCCAAGTCTGGCTCACCACAGTGGTGCCCATTGGCAACAGCCTCAAGCTGCGCGACCGAAGTCAGCGGCGCTTGTAGCTGTGAGCGAAGGGATGCCAACTCATCCCTCATCCGAACACAGCAATCACAATCCCTGTCCATTCTAATCGATGTTGAACAACAGTTACTGAAACACGAGTCCGTGCCTAGATAACGCAAGGGAAACGCGCAAAGAATGTATGAACTAACCTGTACAAATGCCTAACGACTGCGCTACAATCTGCCTGAATTTACGATTACAGTAATTAAAACTCGAAATTACACCGCCTATACGAAACTCTCACGCAATTTAAGTAAGGATCTACGAAGTAAACACTAAACCGCGATGCTACAACTCTCAAACACTATAATACGCCCGAAATTTATGAATTAAACAATGCAAGTACCCAAAAACACGCAAAGAAATTAAGAATTAAACTATGTAACAAACACGTAAGCTAAGAGTATACGACTTGCTGCTGGCAGCTGCTTATCCAACGGCGGCAGGGACCACACTCAGGTCTTTCAGTGCTCTGTCAAACTCTTCACGGAGTATCATATCTCCCATTTCATCTTCATCTACATCCTCTTCCATTTCCATAATATTGTCCTCAAGTACATCGCCCTTGTATAGACCCTCTATATACTCCTTCCATCTTTCTGCTTTCCCTTCTTTGCTTAGTACTGGGTTTCCATCTGAGCTCTTGATATTCATACAAGTGGTTCTCTTTTCTCCAAAGGTCTCTTTAATTTTCCCGTAGGCAGTATCTGTCTTACCCCTAGTGAGATAAGCCTCTACATCCTTGCATTTGTCCTCTAGCCATCTCTGCTTAGCCATTCTGCACTTCCTGTCGATCTCATTTTTGAAACGTTTGTATTCATTTTTGCCTGCTTCATTTACTGCATTTTTATATTTTCTCCTTTCATCAATTAAATTCAATATTTCTTCTGTTACCCAAGGATTTCTACTAGCCCTCGTCTTTTTACCTACTTGATCCTCTGCTGCCTTCAGTATTTCATTCCTCAAAGCTACCCATTCTTCTTCTACTGTATTTCTTTCCCCCATTCCTGTCAATTGTTCCCTTATGCTCTCCCTGAAACTCTGTACAACCTCTGGTTTAGTCTGTTTGTCCAGGTCCCACCTTTTTGCAGTTTCTTCAGTTTTAATCTACAGTTAATAACCAACATATTGTGCTCAGAGTCCACATCTGCCCCTGGAAATGTCTTACAATCTAAAACCTGGTTCCTAAATCTCTGTCTTACCATTATATAATCTATCTGAAATCTATCAGTATCTCCAGGCTTCTTCCATGTATACAACCTTCTTTTATGATTCTTGAACCAAGTATTAGCTATGATTAAGTTGTGCTCTGTGCAAAACTCTACCAGGCGGCTTCCTCTTTCATTTCTTAGCCCCAATCCATATTCACCTACTACGTTTCCTTCTCTCCCTTTTCCTACTACCGAATTCTAGTCCCCCATAACTATTAAATTTTTTATAACATTATTAAACCATGGTGGGTCTTTTCCATCCCTTATTCATTTACTAGGCACGTAACTCTCCAAACCGCGAGTTCAATCTGCTTGAACGTCTACCATAATTCCTCTACGTCCATCTGATTGGAACGAAGTAATGTCAGTTCACTGTCTAAGTAAGATGCTGACATCTGCTTATCTGCTCTGTTTAGCAGAAACACTGTCCTAGCCTTCTTGATTGATTTATTAAATTTCGTAACCATAGTTGTTAAAATGAGATCGTGATCCATAATCCCCGTTTGTATACCTACACTGTCGATAAGGTTTGGCCTGTTTGTAGCTACAGGATCTAAGATATTTCCAGTCTATGTGGGCTGCAGAGCTAGTTGCTCAAGACAATTTTCAGAAAACTTATTCAAAAGTGTTTTGCATGACTGTCTGTCTGTACCCCCGCAATGTATCCACAGACATCTCAGTCTATACTCGATAGGTTAAGTCACCTCCAACTGGTATTGCGTGATCTGCGTGTTGAGGCTTTCTTTGAATGACCCTAGAACATTCATAGCGATATCGGGTGGCTGGTAAAAACATCAAACAATTAACTCGTTTTCAACTCACCTGTTATACATGACCAAATAACTTCACTGTCACACTCCACTTCGACCACAGAAAAGATAATATTTTTTGTCAGTTCCAATGAACACTCCCCTTCCTATTTCCTCTAATCTGTCTTTACGATGTATGTTCCACGACTCGCTAAATATCTCAGAGCTTTCCACTTCGGCTTTCAGCCAACTCTCGGTCCTGAGAATAATTTGAGCACGAGAACTTTCCTGGAAGGCAGTAAATTTTGAAAGTTTAGGACGAATACTTGGACAATTTACTGATACAAACTCGAAGTTTTTACCATATGTATGAAACTTCAGATAAAACAACTTGCAATATTTCACTTACACCCTAATTTTGTGTCGTATTTGTTCATAGATTTCTGTAAGATATTGTCAGGAACTTTCGTAGACCAAATTGTCCGGCGTCCCTTGGCATAGGGCACTTTCACAGAACTTTAGAAAGCCTAAGTTTGTACAGTATGATTTAACTTAGCTACAACTGAAGGCTGAATTTAGTTACCATTCGCTAATGCAGATGTCATACTGTAACAAATGACTAAATTCTTCCCAGTGGTTACGTCCTAGTTAGTTTAGTACGACTCGTTTCTATACTATAATGCGTCGCTTTATTGCTACAGGAAGACTTTATAAATGTGTCACAATACCCAGAAAATGTTGCGTTTCTAATTCTTTGACTGCTAACGCTTTGGATCTGAAGCATATAACATTTTTCTTTTCTTTTATCTATTAAGTAAATAGCCGTCAAAATCGGTAAGGATGTTGGTATCAATAACCTGTTCCCACCACAGATAAGATGACGTATGCCCAGTACGGAAAATTAAAAACGTCTGTACATCACCAATGTGAGAGCTCCAAAGCAGAGTTTATAGTCGACCAGTAGCAAGTTTCAGATTCGCTTCCTTTGCCTTTGTTTTCCTCGTATTACTCGAATTACTCGACGCCTGCAAAGTTCTCAAGCACGCCAGCGGCAACTCTGGTTTGTCTAATCTGAGCGCTTGTTGCATCCTTAATTACCCCTTTGGCCGCGAGACTACTTGCTCTTATTCAAGAAACCAGGTTATGCAAATTATTCAAAACCTCTCTTCTTTAAACGATTCGTTTGTTTCGGACAGTTTGTCACCCACAACCTGAATAAGGTAATATACGAAAAGAGGCTTCCTCAATGGCGCCGGGAATGCTATCATTTCACTGCAGAGTTGCTGAAACTCTATCAGACCTCGGGACGAGTCTGCCTGTCTCGTGCAGCTCTGCACTGCTGCTCCAAACTTAAATCTGGAAACAAGCGCGAGCAGAAAGCAACTACACGGAACAGGAGCTACCGTCGCCACCTTTACCAACGGAAATATATATTACTGCTTTTTCTACATAACAATATAAGCAAAATCAACCTTACCTATATTTACATAAATCCGATGTAGTTTCAACAAACAGGTTAGTTGAGCAATATAAGGACGTGCGTAATCTTTCTGGAGAATCACACCTCTCCTCTGAGAACCACGACGCGTCCCTCTCATGTGTGCCTTCTCTTTGTTTAAAAGCTAATCCTAGTAGTATCAGCTGTTCACTGTACGCTGCTCTTCGAGATAGTCACAAAAAACTGGACCTTCAGCATTCCAAAACACCGTCAACATGACTTTTCTAGCTGATGCTTGGCTTTTGAATTTTTTCTTGACAGGTGAGTTGATGTGCTGCCACTCAATGCTTTGGCTTTTTGATTCTGCCTCATAATTGTGAACCCAAGTTTCGTCACAGGTTAAAATTTTGTTGAGGAAGTGCTCACCTTCTCTTTCATAACGTTCCTTTAGCTCTGTGCATACTCTCAACCTTGTTTCCTTGTTCAGCCACGTCAGCTCCTTTGGGATCCATCCTGCGGTACTTCAGCTTGTTAAAGATAATGTTATCAACAATACCGGTACTAACTTGAACCCTATCAACTATCATTGCCACAGTCACACAGCGGCCGGCACGAATAATACCATCAATTCAACTTTCAAGTGAGGCAGTTGGAACTGCAATTTGTCTGCCAGAACGGTGTTCGTCAGTCACTGAGTCACTACCATTTTTGAACTGCTCAACCCACTTGTAAAAATTTGCACGGTTCATACAACCTTCACCATAAACTTCACACATTCTACAGTATATATTCACTGGTTTCTCGCCATCATCAAGTAAAAAACGAATAACAGAACGTTGTTCTACTAACGTGGACGTTTCAAGCTGACTGGCCATCTTGAAATGTGTTTTTGAGGTTGCAAACAAAGCAATGTTGATACATCAGCTGATAACGGCTCATCCCAGTTATGCCAACTTAAAAGCATAAAAGTACCATACTTGCCCTACTAACAGTTTTTTTCCCCCGACCAATTTTTCTCTTTAATTATTGATTGACCCTCGTACCTCGTATATATATATATATATATATATATATATATATATATATATATATATATATATATATATGCGTGGGAGGGTTGGTGGTGATGTGTAAGAAAACTGCTAAGACGATGTCTTTGTGCAAGTCTGTCCTTTGTAATAGCCTAAGCAAACGAGTCTAGTACTGTCTAATTTTTTAAGGTGTGATCTAGTTTCTACAGTAGTTTATTGTTTACGAAAAAAAGCTATTTCCAGTTTATGTGACATTAATAGGTTTGCTCGTTTTTAGGAAACGTTAGCTACAAAAGAAATACTTGCCAGAGCTCCAGAAATGTGGGGGCCAGAAATTTTTGAGGAGTGGCGGCTGCTCAAAACCGACATCATCAGCGTCAGAAATTTTGTACATCACAAAAAGTCAGCGGAAAAAAATCGTTAACTACATGTAAGATAGTGGATCGAATTTCTTTAAATGATGCTCTTACACATAAAAAGTATAGTAAATTCGTAATAATGTTACATTTTTCACACATCTTTCTCCCATTTAACAAACAGAGGCACAGAGTGGGAAAGGAAATGATAGTGAAGGAAATAAGATGAAAAGCATAAATGTCATTTAAAAAAGGGATTGTGCCTTTGATAGCAGCTATAACTGAAATTTTGATATGAATACAGTTATAATCTACTGAAATAGAACACCTTTGACTTTATCCACATCTTTGATAAGCTGTACTATCCCACTACCTTTCTATTATGTTATGAGAAACAAACACAGTGAATGATGTGTTGCATGTATGTGAATATCTGGGTGATAGAAGAGCCAAAACAGTTGTACGTAGATAAAAGCAAAATACCCGTAATTCACTTTTCAAATTCCATTGAGAACGTGGAAAGTAGACTGCATGGAAAGAGCACATCCAGTATCTTTTAACTCTCATAGGACTGGACACTGAGAATAACGCCCTGAAAATCGTTGTGATAAAAACTAAATGTTGCAGTACTTCGTTCTTCATATCATTACTGATAGAACTGCAGATAAAAAAATCGTTTACTGTCGATTAAAATGAGTTATGATTAAAAATGCTGTATGATATATACCTCCATTTTTCTAGGTACACATGTAGTAAGTTACAACGATAGGCAAATGGTTTTAAATCTAAGAATTTTATTCAATTTCAAAATCTGTATAAATGTATTGTGAACTTTTGGACTAAGTCTGACTTTATGGTGGGTCGCCTTCGTCTTTTTTTAGGATTCCGTACCTCAGTCGGTGAAACAGAACCCTAATAGGATCAATTTGCTGTTCGCCAGTCTGTCTGTCAGTCCGACTGTTACGAATCCCTTTTCTCAGAAACAGATACAAGTATCAAGCTGAAATTTATATCAGGTCTACGGTGCCTTGGCGGTACAACAGATTTAAGCTTCTAAGACAATTCCATCATCAAAAGATACGGCCATTTGTGTCACATATTTTACTACTCTCAAATTCACTCATCAAAACTTACAGGGTACTTTCCGTCGCCCTAGAATCACGAAATTCAGCGAGAATCAAGTACCTACGGTGGAAGTGCGAGGGAAAATCCAGAAATTGTTAATTTGTATTTATTTCAGACGAAAAAAATTAATTTTTCTTGGTTTTTATCTAACTGTCTATCCGATCGTCTGTTATTGTTGTTGTTCTGGTCTTCAGTCCGAAGAGTGGTTTGAGGAAGCTCTGTGTGGTTCTCCCTCCTGTGCAAGCCTCTTCGTCTCCGAATAATTACTACGACCTACATCCTTCTGATTCTGCTTACTGTATTCATTTCTTGGTCTCCCTCTACGATTTTACCCCCTACATTTCTCTCCAATACTGGTGATCCCTTGCTGATTCAGAATGTGTCCTATCGATTGATCCCTTCTTTTGGTCGAGTTGTGCCACAAATTTCTTGTATCCCCAATTCTACTGATCATCTCCTCATTACTTAGGTGATATACCAACCTAATCTTCAACATTCTTCTATAGCACCACATTTCGGAAGCATTTTAGTCTCTTTTTGTCTAAACTGCTTACCCTGTCCATGTTTCACTTCCGTACATGGCTGCACTCCATACAAATACTTTGTGACTAGCCTCCCCAATACTTAAATCTATATTCGATGTTAATAAATATCTCTTCTTCAGATATGTTTTTCTTGCCATTATCAGTTCAAATGGTTCAAATGACTCTGAGCACTATGGGACTTAACATCTGTGGTCATCAGTCCCCTAGAACTTAGAACTACTTAAACCTAACTAACCTAAGAACATCACACACATCCATGCCCGAGGCAGGATTCGAACCTGCGACCGTAGCGGTCGCGCGGTTCCAGACTTAAGTGCTTAGAACCGCTCGGATACTCCGGCCTGCACCATTACCAGTCAACATGTTATATCCTGTCTACTTCGGCCATCCTCAGTTACTTTTCTGCCCAAATAGCAAAACTCATCTACTATTTTTAGTGTCTCGTTTCCTAATCTAATTCTCTTAACGTCATCTGATTTACGTCGATTACATTCCTTTATCCTTGTTTTGTTTTGTTGATGGCCATCTAATATTCTGCTTTCAAGACAAATTCCATTATACGTTGAACTTTTTTTCCAAGTCCTTTGTTATCTCAGAATTAAATGTCATCGGCAAACCTCAAGGTTTTTATTTATTTCCCTTCAACTTATATTCCTACTTCATACTGCCACACTGGACGTGCTGAGTTGATGTTAAAAACAAGAATGCATTTAAGGCGTCAAAGGCGCTATTATCAACACCTTGGGTCGAGTAATAGGGCTACGAGAAGCTGCGAGATTGCAGAAATACTTGGCAGGGATGTAGCCAATGTACATCATAGCTGACAGTGGTGGCCACGCGATTGTACGGTCACTGGAAAACCGGGCTTCAGCGTGCCGCACGTAACTACAAGACGCCATCGAGTTCGGCAATGGATCCAGCACATTTTTCTACACCTGCAGTAGCAACCTGAGCTGCAGTTGTCACCACAGTGATACAACGAACTGTTACAAATTGTTTACTTCAAGGACAGGTCCGAGTCAGACGCCCTACATTGTGTACTCCACTGATCCCAAACTATCGCCAATTTGTGACTCTTTGCGTCAGGCGAGAGCTCATTGGACGGGAGGCTGGAGGTCTATTGTGTTTGGTTAGAAGAAGGCCAGTGGAGGGCCTGCATCCAACCTGTCGGCGTGCTACACACACTTGACCTACACCTGCAATTATCGGCTGAGGTGCGATTTCGTGTCACAGCAGCAGCACTCTTAAAATCTGTAAGTCAGTCTGGTGATTCGGCTCGTTGTGTTGGCATTCGTGAACAGAATTCCAGGGAGTGTTTTCCAACGGGATAACGCTCGCGAACATAGCGCTGTTGTGCCCAACATGCTCTACAGAGCGTCGACATGTTGGCTTGGCCTGCTCGATCGCCAGATGTCTCTCCAATCGAGCATATATGAAACATCATCGGACGACAAGTCCAGCATCATTCACAAGCAGCATTAACCGCTTCTGTGTTGACGGACAAGTTGCGAGAGGCACGGAACTTTATCGCACAAACTGACATGCAGCACCTGTACAACACAACGCATGCATGTTAGCATGCTGGTATTGAACACTTACATCAGCCTGTGATCTTCCCATGTTAATCATTTTAATATGTTACCTAGACAAATGCCTTCATGAAATTTCATTATTCTACATTAATCACTTTCCGATCTTGCGATTTTTACCGTCAGTGAATGTTGAAGTGCTATTCGTGCCCTACACACCCTGTCAGTTTTAATCAAATAGGCGAGTCGAAGATCGTACGGTCTGCTTGCGAGAACAGTAGCCGATGCGATGACAGAGAGGCTAGTGCAGCAGCGTCTACATCTACATCTACATCCATACTCCGCAAGCCACCTGACGGTGTGTGGCGGAGGCTACCTCCAGTACCTCTATCGGTTCTTCCTTCTATTCCAGTCTCGTATTGTTCGTGGAAAGAAAGATTGTCGGTATGCCTCTGTGTGGGCTTTAATCTCTCTGATTTTATCCTCATGGTCTCCTCGCGGGATATACGTAGGAGGGAGCAATATACTGCTTGACTCCTCGGTGAAGGTATGTTCTCGAAACTTCAACAAAAGCCCACATCCGAGCTACTGAGCGTCTTTCCTGCAGAGTCTTCCACTGGAGTTTATCTATCATCTCCGTAACGCTTTCGCGATTACAATATGATCCTGTAACGAAACGCGCTGCACTCCGTTGGTTCTTCTCTGTCTCTTCTATCAACACTATCTGGTACGGATCCCACACCGGTGAGCAGTATTCAAGCAGTGGGCGAACAAGTGTACTGTAACCTACTTCCTTTGTTTTCGGACTGCATTTCGTTAGGATTCTTCCAATGAATCTCAATCTGGCATCTGCTTTACGGACGATTAATTTTATATGGTCATTCCATTTTAAATCACTCCTAATGCGTACTCCCAGATAATTTATGGAATTAACTGCTTCCAGTTACTGACCTGCTACATTGTAGCTAAATGATAAAAGATCTTTCTATGTATTCGCAGCACATTATACTTGCATCAAATGTAAGCTCTCCGCCGTTCACCTTTGGTTCGGTCCTGAGAGGGCTCGCAGCCCGGCGGGCAGGGGCCGAACGATGGCTTCCGGCGGCCGCGCCATATCTGCTTCCTGTCGGCTGCCGGCGGCGTCGGCGGACGTCGGAAGCGCGTCACGCCGCACAGGACGCACACGTAATAGCGTCGCTGCCCGTATCGACGGATTTCCAACGCCAGTCCCGAATATCCGTATCGCGTCAATGCCTCGGAAAGAAATATCTCCCGAACGGAGGAAGATCACTACGAGATAAACTGGCATACCGCCAATTTCTGTTGCACAGGGGTGGGATTTGGAGTGGTGCTCTCACAACATTGATTTATTCTATTGTACTTCTTTGTTTCCAGTTAGTGTTGGTACTGTTTGCATTGTGCTACGAAACAGCGTACACAATGGATAGTTACCAGGATTATTAATTTATTTCTCTTTTTTCGTCAGTCCTAGGAAAGACTTGATTTGATGTGGACCGCTACAGCTCCCTCCGCTGTGCCAATCTCATCACCTCGTAGTAGTACTTACAACCAATACCCTCATTATTTGCCGGCTGGAGTGGCCGAGCGGTTCTAGGCGCTACAGTCTGGAACCGCGCGTCCGCTACGGTCGCAGGTTCGAATCCTGCCTCGGGCATGGATGTGTGTGATGTCCTTAGGTTAGTTAGGTTTAAGTAGTTCTAAGTTCTAGGGGACTGATGACCACAGATGTTAAGTCCCATAGTGTTCACAGCCATTTGAACCATTTGAATCTCATTCTTTGTTGGATACATGAAAGTATCAGGAGACCGCTATGTAACGCAGGTTAGGCCACGACACTTCACAAGAAGAGAACCCGCCAGTATAAAAGGAGACGGAGGGTATTGTGTTGTTAGTAGCAACGCAGTAACAGTAGATTGGGTCGCTCAGGAGACCTCAGTTACCTGTTAAGTGAACAGGTCATTGGATGACATCTGAGTAACAAATGCATCATTTACATTTCAATATTTCTAAAGCTGACCAAGTCACCCGTTTGGTGACGTGATTGTGAAGTGGAAACACGAAGGAACAACTGCAACTAAGCCAAGACCAGGCACACTCATGTACTAACAGATAGGGACCGTCGAGCATTTGCGGAGGATGGTTGTAAAAAACCGCACGAAATTAGCGGAAGGAATCACTCGTGGGTTCCAAATTGCTATCAGAAATCCAGCTAGCACAATGACTGTGCCTAGAGAATTAAAAAAAATGATGTACGATGTTCGAGCAGCTCCTCATAAGCGACACATTTCCTCAGTCATTGCTAAGCGACATTTGAGTTGGTGTAAAGAGCGACACCAGAGGACAGTGGACGACTGGAAATCATACATTTCGACTGAGGAATCACGTTATACCCTGTGGTAATTCAACGGAAGCGTTTCGATTTGGCGAATGCCTGAAGAACGTTACTTGCCATTATGTGTAGTGCCAACAGTGAGCTACAGAGGTCGTGGTGTTTCGGTATGGGTGAATTTTCCGTGATTAGGGTCCGTTTCCTTATTGTGCCTAAGAAAATAAATGTGGAAGTGTATGGACACATTTGACAGTATAGTGTGCTGCATACATAAGAACAGTATTTCTATCAGCATCGCAGTGCACTCTGCCATCATCTGAAAGGCAGTGGTTTGTGGACAATAACACTCCTGAAATGGACTGCCCAGGCCAGAGTTCCGATCTGAGCCCAATAGAACAACTTTTGGATGAGTTGGAACATCGAATTCGTCCCCGGCTCCAGAGCCCAGCATCATTACGTCCTCTGCTTTTGGCAACCATTCCTTCACATATATTCAGACACCGCACTTAAAAATATCCCCAGCGAAGTTTAATCCGTCATAATGGTGAGGGATGGGCACACTCCGCATTAATGTGCGCTAATAGGTGTCTGGACACTTTTGACCAGATAATGTATTCCATTCTGCCTCTTCCCCTGCAGTTTTTACTCTCTGCTGCTCCTTACACTTCCATCGATGTTATTTTCAGATTTCTTAACACGTGTCCCAAGGACCTGTCCCTTCTTCCTGTCAGTGATTTCCACTTATCTCATTCCTCGCCGATTCTGCTGAGAACCTCATTTTTTACTTTATTCGTTCACCTAACATTCAATATCTTTCTACAGCACCACATCTCAAACACTTATTTTTCTTTCTTTTCTGGCTTTTTTCATGGTCCATGATTCACTTCGATATAACACTGTGCTTGAGATCTACATTCTCTTAATTCTTTTCTCAAGCCACGGCTAACATCTGACACTAGTAGCCTTCCTTTGACAAGAAATGCCCTCTCTGTCTGAACTAATCTTGCTATTTACGTCCTGCTTACTTCTTCTGTAATACATTATTTTGCTGTCAGGTAGAAGAAGGCCCTCACTTTGTCAGTTTCGTACTCCTTAATTTTGATGGTAAGTTTATCACTAATTCTGCTACTACTCATTACTTTCGTCTTTATTCCGTTTACTCTCAGTCCATATTATGTGCTCCGGAGACCGTTCATTCCACTCGGCATATCCTGTAATCCTTTCTCGCTTTCACTTAGGATAGCAGTATCATCGGAGAATATCTTTAATATCCTTTCACCTTGAATTTTAATCCGATCCCTAAACCTATCTTTCATTTCCGCCACTTCTTCTTCGATGTATAATGTGAATATTAGAGTATTCGATGTATAGTTTGAATATCGGGGTAGAAAAACCCCATTCCTGTCTTATACCTCATTTCATCCGAACATTTCATTCTTGGTCTTTAACTCTTGTTCTTCCTTCTTGGTTCTTGTACATATTCTATATTACGAAGGCAGTTCAATAAGTAATGCAACACATTTTTTTTTCTCGGCCAATTTTGGTTGAAAAAACCGGAAATTTCTTGTGGAATATTTTCAAACATTCCCGCTTCGTCTCGTATAGTTTCATTGACTTCCGACAGGTGGCAGCGCTGTACGGAGCTGTTAAAATGGCGTCTGTAACGGATGTGCGTTGCAAACAACGGGCAGTGATCGAGTTTCTTTTGGCGGAAACCAGGGCATCTCAGACATTCATAGGCGCTTGCAGAATGTCTACGGTGATCTGGCAGTGGACAAAAGCACGGTGAGTCGTTGGGCAAAGCGTGTGTCATCATCGCCGCAAGGTCAAGCAAGACTGTCTGATCTCCCGCGTGCGGGCCGGCCGTGCACAGCTGTGACTCCTGCAATGGCGGAGCGTGCGAACACACTCGTTCGAGATGATCGACGGATCACCATCAAACAACTCAGTGCTCAACTTGACATCTCTGTTGGTAGTGCTGTCACAATTGTTCACCAGTTGGGATATTCAAAGGTTTGTTCCCGCTGGGTCCCTCGTCTAACCGAACACCATAAAGAACAAAGGAGAACCATCTGTGCGGAATTGCTTGCTGGTCATGTGGCTGAGGGTGCCAATTTCTTGTCAAAGATTGTTACAGGCGATGAAACATGGGTTCATCACTTCTAACCTGAAACAAAACGGCAATCAATGGAGTGGCGCCACACCCACTCTCCTACCAAGAAAAAGTTTAAAGCCATACCCTCAGCCGGTAAAGTCATGGTTACAGTCTTCTGGGACGCTGAAGGGGTTATTCTGTTCGATGTCCTTCCCCATGGTCAAACGATCAACTCTGAAGTGTATTGTGCTACTCTTCAGAAATTGAAGAAACGGCTTCAGCGTGTTCGTAGGCACAAAAATCTGAACGAACTTCTCCTTCTTCATGACAACGGAAGACCTCACACAAGTCTTCACACCCGAAAGGAGCTCACAAAACTTCAGTGGACTGTTCTTCCTCATGCACCCTACAGCCCCGATCTCGCACCGTCGGATTTCCATATGTTTGGCCCTATGAAGGACGCAATCCGTGGGAGGCACTACTCGGATGATGAAGAAGTTATTGATGCAGTACGACGTTGGCTCCGACATCGACCAGTGGAATGGTACCATGCAGGCGTACAGGCCCTCATTTCAAGGTGGCGTAAGGCCGTAGCATTGAATGGAGATTACGTTGAAAAATAGTGTTGTGTAGCTAAAAGATTGGGGAATAACCTGGTGTATTTCAATGCTGAATAAAACAACCCTGTTTCAGAAAAAAAATGTGTAGCATTACTTATTGAACTGCCCTCGTAAATGTCTTTCCTATAGCTTATAGCTGTTTGCCTGAAAATTTCGAAATTCCTGCTCCAATTTACGTTTCCGAATGCTTTTTCTTTGTCTAAAAAGGCTATGAAGGTGTCTTGATTTTTCCAAAGTCTTGCTTCTATTATCGATCGCAATGTCAGAATTGCCTCTCTCGTGCCTTTACCTTTCCTAATGCCAAACTGATCGTCATCTAATATACCCTCAACTTTCTTTTCCATTCTTCTGTGTACATTCTAGTCAGCACATTGGACGCATGAGCTGTTAGGCGGACTGTACTATAATTCTCCTACTTATCTGATTTTTCTATCTTCGGAACTGTGAGTATTATATTTTCCTTGAAGGTTGATGTTATGCTCCCAGTCTCATACATTCTGTACATCACCCTGAATAGTCACTTAGTTGGAACTCCCAGCAGTGGTTTTAGAAATTGTGAAGGAATCTTATCTATGAATGATCTCTATGCCATCTTCCAAAGCTTTGCCGAACTCTGACTATAATACTGGAAGATCTTCGTCTTCCAAATCGACTTCCATTTCTTTTTCAGTCACGTCAGCAGCCAACTGCTGTCACCAGCAGAGCCCCTTTATGTGTTGTTTCCAGCTATCTGCTTTCTTTTTTATGTTTAACAGCGGAATTTCTTCTGCAATCTTAATTCTGCCAAGCTTCACTGAAGCTTGACTTTTCTCGATGCTGAACCTGTCCTTCCTACTACCATTTCTTTTTCTATTTCTTCATACGTTTCTTGCAGCCATTTCGCTTTAACTTACCCAAAGTTCCTATTTATTTCATTCCTAAGTAACTTATGCTGCTGCACTCCTGTCCTGTTTTCGTCGATCAATTGCCGGCTCTCTTCGGTTATCTAACGTTCTTCTGTGGTTACAGTTCTTGAAACGTTTGTCAATTTTTAGGGATTTCTTTCACTGAACCGTGTAATGTAGTATTCATAATCGCAGTACCTAATGTCTCAGAGAACATCAATCATATCTCATCATTCTTCAGTATTTCAGTACCCTTCTTCTTTCCACGTTGATTCTTCCCGACGATATTTTTATACTTCAGCCTGTTAATCAGCACTTCTAGATTACCGAGCGAGGTGGCGCAGTGGTTAGACACTGGACTCGCATTCGGGAGGACGACGGTTCAATCCCGTCTCCGGCCATCCTGATTTAGGTTTTCCGTGATTTCCCTAAATCGCTTCAGGCAAATGCCGGGATGGTTCCTTTGAAAGGGCACGGCCGATTTCTTTCCCCCATCCTTCCCTCACCCGAGCTTGCGCTCCGTCTCTAATGACCGCGTTGTCGACGGGACGTTAAACACTAATCTCCTCCTCTCCTCCTCCACTTCTAGATTATGGTCTGAGTATGGTGCTTCTGGGTACGCCTTGCAATCCAGTATCTGTTTTCACAATTTCTTTCTCGCCATGACGTAATCCAGCTGGGCCGGCCGGGGTGGCCGAGCGGTTCTAGGCGCTACAATCTGGAACCGCGCGACCGCTACTGTCGCAGGTTCGAATCCTGCCTCGGGCATGGATGTGTGTGATGTCCTTAGGTTAGCTAGGTTTAAGTAGTTCTAAGTTCTAGGGGACTGATGACCTAAGATGTTAAGTCCCATAGTGCTCAGAGCCATTTGAACCATAATCCAGCTAGTATATTCATGTGTCTACATGCCATTTCCATGTATATCTGCTCCTCTTGTGACTTCTGAACAGTGTATTCGCTATTACCAGACCAATTTTACTGCACAACTCTGTTAGTCTTCCTCTCTTTCATTCCTGGTACAGAGTCCATATTGACCTATAACAACACAGACTTCTGTTCCTTTCCCAACCACATCAACGCAGTCTTATTAGATTATCTTCTTCCTTGTCCGTTTAATGTCCTCATATACCTTGTTATTTACTCATAATCTGTTCATGACGTCAACATATATTCTCGGATTATTGATGTTGGTGGTTGTTACTATCCATTCTGAAAAGACTAAATCTATGTGTGTGAATGGTTCAACATAATTCACTTCCCGACATGCTTTCATGTTCATAACACATCCTACTCCCTTTATAACATTTTCTGCTGGTGTTGATAATATCCTGTATTCGTCTGGAAACTAAACTGTCTCCCACTACATCTAAATTGAGCCTTTGCGTTACTCTTTCAGATTTTCTAGTCCCTACTACGTTCAAACTTTTGAATCGTAGAACATTACCCTTTCGTTCGTTACTGCATCTTTTTATCTTGGTTCCATCGCCCTTGGCAGTCCACTTCCGGAGATCCGAACTGGTGACTGATGCGAAATCTTTTGCCAATGGAGAGACCATCATAGCATTATTTTCAACTACAGGCCACCTGTTTTGTGGATACACATGGTGTGTTTTTAGTGCAGTGGTTTCCGCTGTCTTCTACATCCTCATACTGTTTGTCATTGCTGATTATTCTGCCTCCTAGGAACAGTTTCCCACGTCAAGGACAAGATGGTGCCCGCGCTTCGTCTACTGCCTCGATTTCTTTGACAAGACCGTTGCGATGCGAGAGCGAGGGTGGCTCGTTACGATGACAGTTTTCAGGAGCCACTGCTGATAAATCTTATTCAAAATTGAAGCAGTTGCAGGAATCCAAGCTGGGCGCCAGAATGTTTCCATTATCACCACGCCAGAAAGAAAAAGAAAATCCTAGCTGCAGGCATCACACTTGGTGACGGTGTTAGTCTTCCTCTACCCTTCAACGCCACACATTTTTCACGGCGCTGGGTGACTCCGCGTAAGGCCTGGTTGTGAAAGTATGCATTTTAGCCGCTCAGGAAACGTGCTACTTGGGAAAAATCACATTTTCAGTATTGCCAGTGTAGTTCTAACTGGTATAAAGCCGTTCATAACGGTATTGGTCTTACCGATTCTGACACGTACTGCTTTTATACAATATATTCAAAATCGTATTTCAGCACTCTGGAAAAAGTATTTACGCGTATGGCATTCAATATCAGTTCAGAAGTTCAAGTTTCGGAGGCAGTTCGCTTAACGGTACTTAAATAAAAGATCTCCTTCACGAAACCTGACACCTGACACCTCTTTTCTTGGTAACTTTTTCTCCTTGAGGAATGTAAACGTAGCAGAGCAGTATTCAGTTCCACTACTTCGCTTCCGTCCATTATGCAGCCTCAGTGCGGTTCGTGTAAACACTTCTGTCCCGGTCGCGTACTGCCGCGAAATTTTCGGACAACGGTGGCGGATAATGTTGCCGTACATATGTCTGCGATTCGTGTAGCCGCAGTATTGCCGGACAAGAATGTCGCGATGCGGTATGTTCTCAGCAATATGCAATTCTTATAGCCTTTGTAAACGCACCTTAGCTTTGTTTACAGGATTTGAGGGCTGCTGTGAGCTGTAATTATTGCCACATTTGATATTTATGTTCGTGTGTATTCAGGATAAACTATGTTACGCAGCTAATGAAAATGGAGAATTGCACTTTCAGTCTTTGAATGTCTGCTGTTGATTTTCATGAATTAGTGTTCAGTTAAACTAACTTCGCTTGCACCAGTTCGTGTATTCGATGCTCTTCTCTCACTGCAAGCATTAATTATTGTTTCTATTGGAATCCGCTATTTATGTGAGGCCGCCATTCACACAGGTGTGAACATTATTTGGTAAAGTTTTATTTGGTTTAAAATACAACCCTCTGGTGTCAGTATAATTACTCCTACGGGATCTTTTTTCAGTAATTTTGCTTTTTTATACGTATTATTCGCTGATCTGTCTATTAACTTCAAAGGTTTAAGGATTAATTTCGTATTAAATGTGTGGGCTTTGAAGCGACAGTGCGCGATTTAACCCTCTGATAGTGACGAGTGAAACTAATAAAGTAGGTCGTGCGTTGCCAACACCGATAGCAGCCAGTGTAAAGCCGTCTGTACTCTGTTAGAATGACCGCTCGATACACCGTTTTATCAATGGGCTGCGCTATTTTGTTTGCGGTCCTCTAGTGGCCTGTTGCAATGCTGTGGCGTGGGGATTTCGGTGTGCACCACGACTGTAGGTATGTAACTGCAGAAGAACAAAACATTAATTACGTAAATTCAATTTTTCGCCGCGATGATTTAAATTTTATGATTGCCCTTCGGAAGCCCCAGGAGATGCTTCCCACGCTACGGCACGCCTGCTGCGATACCTGCTGTGGAGCCCGTGTCCAGCTGCTCATAAACGGTGGTGCTGTATCCCAGGGCTGCGGTGGTCTGCCCGCGTAGCAGACAGAAAACTTGTGAAGCCCAGAAGTAAGTAGTGAACTAAGCGGTGCGGCTCACGTTGTTAAGTAGCTATTTTTTGTGAAACCAATGAATCATATCGGGTTTTAGGATGTTGGTCAGAGATGAGGTATTTCTGACAAAGATGCCAGTAGGGTTGTTAAACTGCAAAATAACAAGACAATTGAGTACATCTAAGGTGTAATGTTGGACATCGAAAGAATTGGTTGATATAAGTTAGGCTAACTAGGATTATTGTATTCTTCGTGAAATTTAGTATACTTTGCACTGAAAGACTTGGTTGCCATGGGTTAATTAAATGAAGAGAACTATGTTCTCCGTGAGACTTAGTTTACATAACAAGGTTTATGGGGCTACTATTGCCGCCTTAAGCAGTTCCAAATTTCTGTATGATTTTAAATTTCAGGTACCTGCTTTGACTCACACCGTAGTACCAATACGCCTCTGGAGGCCCGTCATTTTAGTATGTTTGGGGATGGCTTGCGTTTACCTCCAAAACGTGACGGTCGTTCGGATAAAGACAGTTGTGCTGTGTGGGCGATTTCTGGCAGTTACTGCAAGAAGTGGAAGTAAAGTAATGCGATAGCTCGTATTCCACGCTAAATTTTAGGTCTCCTCATAACTTTTCGGATAAGATTCTCATGAACTCCGAGAGAGACGAAGACATACAGACGCAAATGAGACCAATTCTATTAAATCACTGTAATGTTTACAGTCCTCCTTTGGTGAAAAATGTTCTTACAAAGTTCCTAATTTAAAACTACGATTCAGGATCAGTGTTTACAAAATGTACCTGATCAACCTGGCATTTCCAGATCTGCGAAACTTCTACACAGACTGCAAAGACAAGAAACATAAGATTACCTAATGTTATTTACAAGTGAAACTATACACTTACGTTCCTGCATTTCACGACGAGCCTCACTCAAGAAAGATAAATGGAATTTTAGAAGTAACGCCTGTTTGACAATGAGCTCACAGAGGACGGACCGCTATCTCTGACGGTGAAATAATCGACCATGAACTTGCCAAACGAACTGACTCTGCAATAGTCTGAAGACACTGAGAAGAATATATTTTATTCCATTTTATTTTTTTAGTCACACGGCTAACTTTACATTTGTATATTAACCTTACGACCTGATCGTTAACTTCTCATCGAGTATAACGTATATTTGTAACATGTTCTCTATTGTAACCTCGAAATACTCATTAAAACATGAGAGAAAATGCTTCAGCTTTAGGTCTGAAACATCAGTGTCTGGTTTCTTGTCATCACCCGGTATTTTCTGTTATTCGATTATTTTGACAATTGTTGTGGATGCACCAAATAAGGGTACATCTGCAAGTTGCTTTCATTGGAAGTCTGTAAAGCTCGACAATTCAACAGATCAACGCAACGCCACTGCTAGCAAAGACGTGCTGGCCGCTCAGTGCACTTCCATATATCATTCACATTAAATGACTACAAATATTTTAGAAAGCAAGCTCCGTAAATTACGTGTTGCTATATAACTGCTCATATTTTGTCAGATCCCCTGAGAGAATGGACAGTGTTGTCTTGTACTAGTTTCCCCATTAAAAAGACTCAGAGATTCTTTACGAAACAGAAAACTGGCCATTTGCTTGTTAGAAAATAAGTAAAGCAAGTTTCACAAGATGATCAGTGCAATCGCTCCGCCATGCTCCTCAGTACTCCAACAATACCACATCCGCTGGCGCCGTCTCCTTTATTATTCTATTTACACTTACCGTTTGGGTTTCTTTATCGTCTGCCTAATTGTGGCCTCATAATTGAGGGACACCCTTAACGTGCATTCAAGTGGCAGAGTGGTTAACGTACATAATTTGGGCCCGGAAAGTCAGACTTCATGTCTTGACTGGGTTAGTCTAATTTCGGATTTTCTGTGGTTTTCCTTGCTTATCTTAGTCGAGTATCGAAATGCTTCTTTCAAGGAGGGCTAGACATATCCTATTCCATCCTTCCAATTGAAGTAATGGACATTTATACTGAGTTTTGCCGGCCGTTGTGGCCGAGCGGTTCTAGGCGCTTCAGTCTGGAACCGGGTGACCGCTACGGTCGCAGGTTAGAATCCTGCCTCGGAAATGGATGTGTGTGATGTCCTTAGGTTAGTTAGACTTAAGTATTTCTAAGTTCTAGGGGAATGATGCCCTCACATGTTAGGTCCCATAGTGCTCAGAGCTATTTGAACCATTTATTATACTGAGTTTTGTGTCGATCAAAACTGAAACGCTGATCTTCACTCCCCTTTTAGTTGTATGCGCTATCGTTCTCTTTGTAATATCGTTTACACTATTAGCATCATCGTTGTTGATCTCGAGTAACAACTGAAGTACATTAATACACCCATGTTCAGAACAAACGGAACACCTTGATAGACTAAACATAGGACGTTTATATTCACAGAACATGTACATTAGTATTTTCTGAAGAGATGATTATCATTTTAAACGTGTCTGCTACGGTTTCGAAGTCAACATCGATATCGTGGCACTTTCGTTGTCGCTATAAACCGAAAGTAATGGATGAGTCTGACCTGCGCAGACGTGCAAGATGCCTCGTAGACGTAGACACGAACAGTACCGTCAAATCAGTGAGTTTGAAAGAGGCTGCATTATTGGCATGACAGCATGTGATGCATCCATCCGAGGAATTGCTGCTCGCCTGCGACGAAGTGTTTCGGCAGCACAACGGCTGTGTGCAGAATGGTTCACGGAAGGCCGTAGAACACGACGAGATGAATCAGGTCGCACCCCCTAGAAGACCGACATTTCATACGAATGGCATTAAAGGACAGATCTGCGTCATCCTCAGCTCTGGCGCTAAGCGGAACAGTGCAACACATGGTACACTATCAGGGGCGACAGTACATCGCCGTTTATTACCGCATGGATTTCGTGCACGTCGTTCACTTCTCCGCCTACCTGTGAAGAATATACACAAAATGCTAGACGGAAATGGTGTACGGAACGACCTCGCTGGGAATATAGGCGAATAGAGCTTCTATTTGAATATACGATCCGTATTTTGGTTCGCCAAAGACAGGGGTAGCGGCTTCACAATGACTGCAACCACACAAGTCATACAGCGTCAACTGAAGGCCTTATGGTGTGGGGTGCTATTGGGTACAACCACAAATGACAGTTGGTCAGTGCAAAGGGCACTTTGATCAGTGGAACACACGAGAATGACATCCTGTGGCCTGTCGCCTTGCCCTTTCTGCACGAAACGGCAGCAGCAGTTTTTCATCAAGACAATGCACGACCACATGCTGCACAAACATGTGCCTCCTTGGTGTCACAGGGCGTCAGCCTTTTGCCCTGCCCCGCCAGATCACAAGATTTGCCGCCAATCGAAAATGTGTTGGAATGCTGAAACGACGAGTGCAACGCTGTTAACCAATGCCAAGCACCACAGATTAACTTTGGAACCAGGCAAATGCAGCAGTGCAGCATGAATGGCCACACCACAGGTCGCCATTCGCGCCTTGTACGGGCCGATGACGTCACGCATGGCCCATGGCCGACCCTGTGCCTACTAGGCACCAGGGCACATGCTCAACCGAGGTTATTGAAATGTTAATCATTTCTGCCTATGTACATGTCCCGCGAATATGAACGTTCTATCTCTAATCGCTCAGGATGTCGTACTTTTTCTGGTTGTGAGTTTACATTAAGGATGTGCCATCAGCAAACAGCCCAGTTAGGATATTTCGTTCCCAACAGCGATTATGAGCTGTATTCTGAACTTCGTTTCAGTGCTGAAGATGAAAATATGTATAATGATTTGCTTTCTTTTTTGGGAATTTACAGTATTGTAACTTATCCAAGCAGTTTCTTGCTTAATAGAATCCATCAATTAAACGTTGGGAAGTACAATGTCGAATTCAGATCTTTCATGGGGCTTCGGCTGCAAATGGCCACGGTAACTGCCGCAACTTTTTTGAGTTTTAATGTGGAATAATAATATAATAATAATAATAATATAAGCTGGCCAATCGTAAAGCTTGTTGTTGAATGAAATTGGTCATTTCTGGCATTATCAGCTGCAAAACTGTCACTGAATTAGTGGATTGTTTCAAGATGCAATACAATAAAACCGGGCGGAATCCGCATAAAAGAATCACAAGGTGTGACTTGAAAATTAATGTCAATCACTTTGCTAACATACTGTATTTGGAATAAAATTTCGTAACCAAACATAAACCTCTGCAAACTATGGGTGCAGGGAAGTTGGTAAAATAATTACGCCACTTACTGTAGTAGAAACGTCCCATTCATTGTTTTGAATTAGATAAAGAAAACATCTGTTAAATGTACTCAGTAGCGTGAATGGATCGCTGCCATCGAGTTCGTAACTACATACTATTTACAACCAAACGACACTTAGCCTAGCATGAGCTGGGCGTATTCTGAAGTAATTTTTAATTGTTTGGACAAAATAAGCGTCTCATACTATTTTCATTTGTTTGATATATAATCTAAACATGCGGACAGGATATCGGATGTAATCGTAGATGAAGAGCAGATAGCTTTTATGTAACGCTCTGCAGATGTAAGCAACCGTCATGTTACCACTGCGGTACCCTAAAAAAAATTAAGTCATCTTACACGTATCAAATCCATTTTGTTGTTCAGTGAATGTGCGTATAATATTTATTATAACAATGGCAAACAACATATTAGGAACAATACTGTTATTACTATTTTTATACCTGAGTTAAACCTTTCCTGTAATTTGAGAGAGTTAGGTTGGTGGCAATTTTCTTCGTCGAATCATTTCATGTAACGTGATATGATATCTTGACATGATCAGCCTTTGGCACCCCGAATCTGCTTCGCAACGCTGACGTCACCTGTAAGGGTTGATACAGACTGTGTGTGTGTGTGTGTGTGTGTGTGTGTGTGTGTGTGTGTGTGTGTGTGTGGGTGTGTGTGTGGGTGTGTGTGTGTGTGGGTGTGTGTGTGTGTGTGTGACACTGCCTCTCTCGTCTCCTTTGACGCCCACGCGAAATGCTACCTGTGAGCTACTGGTGACATTTCAAGCGCTGATGACGTCCGAGATCGGGCTTCACCGATAGATGCCGAGAATCGATCAATGCTCTCCACTTGTTCCCGCGCAGAGATGTACTCCATTCGAAGTACGTCGTGGTTTTATTGCTTTATGGTATGTCGAACTTTCATTTCTTTCCTGGATTCCATTTTTTCTCTAGTTCATCTCCCTCATTATTGTTGTTTATAGACTTTCTGCCAGAACGGCACACACACGAGGAGGGTCGCTATTCATTCATTCATTCATTCATTCATTCATTCATTTCATTCATTCATTCCTCGTATTTCGTAAATTCCGTTAAGAAAAATAACCTGATGCATTTAGAGCGCGTGAAAGTATACATTAACATAACAATATAACAGAATTTTAATTTTTGTACTGTATTAGCACTAAACTGTCGTTATACTGCTCAATGCTACTCTCGCTTAGGTGAACTTAGCTGTAATTGAGTTCATTAATAAGAAAGCTGATAATTTGAAAAAAATATGCTGACACCTCAATTACACTAGATAACTGTTGTTTGACTGTTATTATTAGCTTAATATTTACTTGACTGCAATAGCATTATTCTAGCAACGTATTCTGACATCTACAAATAATCAATCCTATTCGTAGTACGTTATCATTTTTCATGCATGGTTTATAAGAACACTGGTATTTACCACATAGCTAAGAGACCTTTTGAATTCCTTAAACTAGATATTCGGATAATATGTAGAAAGAATGGCTGCTGAGATACCTTTAAATATTATTCTGAACTGGTAAAGATTTCCCATTTCTTCCTTTATGTTAAGCGGGAACTTGTTGGATATCTTATCACCAGAGTACATAACTCCATTCGGAAGCTTGGATAAAGAGACAAAGTGTGCATGAAAAATTAGCTTTGGATCTTATGTCACGACTGAGTAAATTACATTTCCGGTGAAACTATTATTATTATTATTATTTATGTTCGTACAGTTTTGTATATTTTTTTAGTAGTGTGAACGATGTATGAATGTGGTCTAAAGTAAATATGTAGATCATTGTTCTACTGAGGTACGTTGTACGACGGGTAATTTTGTATCGTAATATGTTAAGTAAGTTAATGGTAAAAGGAAAGCTAATTCGAGTGCAAATGAAAATAGTTAATAAAGTAAAGTATAAACAAAATAACAATGTTAAGATCAAAAGTGTGTTATTTGTTGATTGGTTAATCATGAAAAGCGCGGACTCGCGCGGGAGAATAATATTTTTCTATTGGCCTTAAAGAAAACTGACCAATCAGAACGGAGTATTAGTCACGCTTCTTTTCTGTTGGAGATTGTAATGGTACTTTAATTACGCAACCATTACGGCACCTCACCTGAACCTCTCGATACCAGCTATATTCTACTGTGTTTCTGCAGAGTAGTTGACATATTTCTGAGACAACATTCAGATTTGATTTCATTTGTGATACATCGATATGTTTATATTGCAATGATATTATTCTTATGTGTATTCTTTCTTTTGTCACTATGATCTTTGACGTACTTTTAACTCTGATTTTTGGGCGCGTAAGCGTTTGTTAGTTAGTTGTTGAGATGTTAGAGAGTCGGACGTTGAGAAAGTCATGCCTAGGACGTAATGTTGGAAAGACGCTTAACGTAGTCAGCTTATAAAATGTGAACTTAAACAGTGACTGTGAGAGAGATGTTTTCAGGTATGTTTTGTATATTGTGAAGCGATGTTTTGTGTTTACGTGATATTGCAATAAAAGCAATTAAAAGGAAGTGTAACTTAAATTCGGAGTGCTGATTATTTTTTTACATCACCATTGTGCTACCTTTGAAAGGTTTAATCTCCAAGAATGGTTTGTGAAGCGCATCTACAAAACTTTTGAATATAGCAATATAAAACCTAGGCCTCTTTCCATCCGAGCTTGGAATCATAATCACCTAGATTTTCAACGATTGAGCCATGATAATACGAGTCCAGCGTGGGAAACACAAAAAGATGAGTGCCTAGTTTTTTTATTATTACATGAAATGACTATTAATTGTGCTCTAATGACACCTGCCACATAATATGACTGTTGTTGCCCGATAATGCAGTATTTAGCAGCGTGAGCAACACCACCATCGTTATTAAAATTTTGACCTTTGTTGTGGTACGGTTGTTAGAAGATACAGAAGTCGGAGCCCAGCCTTTCAATGGTTTGGTCGTGTGTGGTATGAGCTCCGAAAGAAGTTATAATTTGCCGGTTTTAGTTGTGCTACATGTTTCAAAAGTGTTATAAAGTGAAGGCATATTTATTTCGGTGAGTTTTTAAGAAGTACGGATTTTTAAGTGATTTTGTGTATGAGAAAAGACAGTAATTTCGCGTGGCATATTGAGCAGATCGGTGACCCAAAACTCGAGTGCATTAGACACCGATAAACTTAATGGCATGGCGATCATTTTCATTTAAGAACAATCCCTGCTTATTAGCTGTTCAGATTTCGTGAAATACGCCACCATAAACTTGCTAACGTGAATGAAAGGATTTGTTCAGGACTCTGTTAAGATTAGAACGGGCTTGGCAGTGGACGTGTACAAGGTTCAGAACGTACCGAAGTTTTGCCAGTATTTCCACATTTCATTCAAAATGAAGACCCTTTCCCGATTCTTGGAATAGTTACGTTGTATACAGCCTGGTCCGAGTTGCAGTACGGTAGGTTTCTGCTCGGCTTTCCTACTGGCGATCTGCTGCAGCGTGTTGACAAGTAGATGCAGGTAATGGACGAACGTAACTGCGCCACCGAAAGTAGCAGAATCCGTAATTTATTACTGATCTTGACTGCGACTACAAGTGGGAACAAAGTGATAAAATACCATTACCAGAAGAGTGAGATAGGTACAACCTCGCCAGAGCATAAATATGGTGCTAGGATTTACATGGCAGAAACAAAACTGAAACCGTTGCTTACAATAGCACATACAGCGAGAATACGCGTCATTGAACACCTGTAGTGCCCCCTTTTGGAATATACATCCCAGAAGCTACAGCTGAATTTTATTGAAGCCCATAAAATTGTTGTTAAAATACAGAATATCTGGGATATACAAACTTCGTAGTGATTATTTATAAATGTATTAAAAACATACAACAGAATTTCAGTGCAAATAGTCATAATCTACTGTACTTATTGTAAAATTCTGTTATGTGACATGTAAATCTACTTCCTAATAAAATTTCAAATGGGGGTTTGTGAACTGCTTAAATTTGAAGGATTAGCAATACCTTTATAGCTATGTAACATACATGTATATGGAAGTACTGTAAATGAAAATTTATACAATAGATCTCTACCAGAAAGTGTATTTAGATTATTACCTCTCTCAAATGTAACCCCAGGGAGGGTGTCTCATGCCTCTTGTGGCACTGTTTTGTGAAATTTTACATTAGTACAAATTTTTCAAGATTTGTTCATAACGTGTCTTTATAGATTTTGACATGCGTTAGTGACACATTTTGCATAAGACTTTTGTAAGTCGATTTTTAATCCACTAGTCTTGTTATAAAATTCGACATGGTTCTGTCGCAGTGTAACCACAGTGGGGACGCCTCCTGCCTTCATGACTTTATTTGCATTTCAATTCTGTTTCTCGATCGTTATGAATTTATGTACAGGGTGTTAGCGGCGTAAGTGAAGATATTTTTATTGGTGAGTTAGGATAGTGTACTGAACAAAATTACGTAAGTATTTACGTCATTTGTAGACGAATAACTATAGCTTTTACAAATAGTATGTTTTTGGGTTGGTTAGTATCTCCAACCTCATATAGCAAGAGCAAGTCATTAACGCTTATTTTCCCCTGGGCAGTACGTCAGGTGTTGAGGTGTGGACACGTGGACGCAAAACAGTTAGTGTATGTGGACAAGCGTAGTCCACTTAGTGGTGCAGTTATGACCGTGCAGAAAACGACAGATACTAAATTAAGTGTCGTATTTGTGAAAAGACCGTTGGATGCAGAGAAAGAAGAACTAACAGACTGCTGTGGTTACATATTAAGGTGCCTATGGTAACAATATTTATACCTATACCCCTAACACCCTGTATATTCACCATTTACTTTGTATATACCACATTTATTGTATTTTAAGATTCCTTTAAGGGCTATGGCCTTCAGTAAAACTGGTCTGTAGCTTCTCAGACGTTTACTCCAATACAGGGCACAGCAAGTCTTCTACGACGCATATTCTCGCCGTCTGCGCTGGTTGTAAGCAACAGCTTCAGCTTTGTTTCTGCCATGTAAATGCTAGCATCGTCTGTCACGTGTTTGTGCTGTGATAAGGTTGTCTCCATACGCCCCTTCTGGTAATGGTATATTATTGCTACGTTCCCATTTACATTAGTTCGTAAACCTGCGTTATATATATGCTTTGTACCTGTTCTAGATTTTTTTTCTGTTTTTGTACTTTAGCACCGATTATGGCTAAGTTACAGTCGAAATCTAGATCTGTAGTAAAATACCGATTCCGTTACTGACTAACATTCCCTAGACGTTTAGTTAGGTTTTATCATCAGAATCTAAAACAACAAACCTTTTTTGTTATGAAATTTTACAATAAGGCAAGAGGATACGTACAACGTTCATCCGCCACGTTTGTGCACACTAGTAAGTGAGCTGGCTGTAACGATGACCTTGAAACGCTTCGGCAGCACAAGGCGACCACTGATTCTTCAGGGGATTTCTTTAGCGCCCTCTGGAGACGCGGCCCGGTGAGTGCAGAGTGCGGGGCCCGCTGACTCCTGCTCTTTACTGCGCCCCCGGCTTGTTTGCGATCTGCGCCACCTGTGGCTGGCTGGCCGGGCCTCAGGGAACGGCGTCCTCTGATCCTTAGCGCTGCCTCGCTGCGACTGCAGGCGCTCCCCGCAGGCTCTACGCCGCGTCTTAACTTTCTGCTTCCTGCAGTTTTCTCCTCGGACAGGATCACAGTATTTCCGACCGTACAGAAAGTTCAGTTTCAGTACGAATCTGTCCAACGCGTTGCTGCGTACTTAGTCAATGATGCACAGTGACATGGACCAGTGTGCGGCATTTTCCAGGCACTCCATGTGTGGTGCTACACCGAGTTCCAGTTCATTTCCGCCTAAATGGCTCTCATAATATGGGACTAATTACTGCCTCAGCTACGAGAACGTCAAAGCGTCCGCTGATATCCGGAATTGCATTTCTCACTGCGCAAATCGTGGGATAAATAGCGACGCGTGCTTACTCTCATCCATTTCACGACAGAGCTCAGATCACTGCACTTCCCTTCCAATTTACATCGCAGTTCACTTACGGCTCAGTCGAGCACAAGTCCGTGTGCCTACTTTCCGAAGTAATAGTCTACGTTAGCCGATGTTGTCTTCAGTTATCACATTAATACACTACTGACCATTAAAATTGCTACACCAAGAAGAAATGCAGATGATAAACGGGTACTCATTGCACAAGTATATTATACTAAAACTTACATGATATTACATTTTCACGCAATTTGGGTGCATAGATCCCGAGAAATCAGTACCCAGAACAACCACCTCTGGACGTAATAACAGCCTTGTTACGCCTGGGCATTGAGTCAAACAGAGCTCGGATGGCATGTAGAGGTACAGCTGCCCATGCAGGTTCAACACAATACCACAGTTCATCAAGAGTAGTGATTGGCGTATTGTGACAAACCAGTTACTCGGCCACCATTGACCAGACGTTTGCAATTAGTGAGAGATCTGGAGAATGTGCTGGCCAGGGCAGCAGTCGAACATTTTTTGTATCCGGAAAGGCCCGTGCAGGACCTACAACATGCGGTCGTGCACTATGCTGCTGAAATGTAGGGTTTCGCAGGGATCGAATGAAGGGTACAGCCACGGGTCGTAATACATCTGAAATGTAACGTCCACTGTTCGAAGTGCCGTCAATGCGAACAAGAGGTGACCGAGACTTTTAACCAATGGCACCCCATACCATCACACCGGGTGATACACCAGTATGGCGATGGCGAATACACGCTTCCAATGAGCATTCACCGCGATGTCTACCACACACGGATGCGACCATCATGATGCTGTAAACAGAACCTGGATTCATCCGAAAAAATGACTTTTTGCCACTCGTCCACCCAGGTTCGTCGTTGAGTACGCCATCGCAGGTGCTCCTGTCTGTGATGCAGCGTCAAGGGTTAACCGCAGCCATGGTCTCCCAACTGATAGTCCATGCTGCTGCAAACGTCGTCAAACTGTTCGTGCAGGTGGCCGTTGTCTTGCAAACGTCCCCATCTGTTGACTCAGGGATGGAGACGTGGCTGCACGTGGATACGATGCCTGTCATGTCGACTGCTAGTGAAACGAGGCCGTTGGGATCCAGCACAGCTTTCCGTATTACCCTCGTGAACCCACCGATTCCCTATTCTGGTAACTGTCATTGGATCTCGACCAACGCGAGCAGCAATGTCGCAATACGATAAACCGCAGTGGCGATAGGCTACAATCCGGCCTTTATCAAAGTCGGAAACGTGATAGTACGCATTTCTCCTCCTTACACGAGGCATCAGAACAACGTTTCACCAGGCAACGCCGGTCAACTGCTGTCTGTGTATGAGAAATCGGTTGGAAACTTTCCTCATATCAGCACGTTGTAGGTGTCGCCACCAGCGCAAACCTTGTGTGAATGCTCTGAAAAGCTAATCATTTCCATACCACAGCATCTTCTAACTGTCTGTTAAATTTCGCGTCTGTAGCACGTCATCTTCGTGGTGTAGCAATTTTAATAGCCAGTAGTGTAGCATCAGCTACTTACCAGGAGTCGTCGAACTGTTCAACTACAAGTATCTACTGAAATTGTTAATCCGGGACAGAACTGATTAACGTCAAACACAGCCGCCCTGCTGAACATTTTTAAATTGGGTAGTTATCGTCAACGTGTGTCCTCTACAGCGTGTAGAACTTCGTATACCGAGTCACGTACCTGTCAATGCTCAGATCTCAGCATTTCGTTTCTACATACAAAGTTAATAATTGCTTATTCCATGGCAGATTTGTGGGGGGTGAGGGGCGAGGGACAGGGCCTGAACTCAAAATGCTCTAGGCAGATATTGTCCTTAATGTATCACCCAACTTAGGTAAAAAAAAAGACCGTTGCATAAATGGTGGTTGATACCTTTTGTCGTACTCTTGAGGCTCGTTCTGTTATCTAAGATAACAGAGAGGTGCCTTCTAATATTAAAATTCTGATGTGACGCCACAGTCCCCAGACACAACTTATCACCGTCATTTGCAGAAACCAAAGCATATACAGTGTCTAGTCACCTTAATGGGACCACCAGTCAAAAGCACGAATGACCACCTTTTGTAGTACGGACCACTGAGAGATCTGCAGAAAGAGAGTGTGGCCGGGCGCGGTGGCCGTGCGGTTCTAGGCGCTTCAGTCCGGAACCGCGCTGTTGTTACGGTCGCAGGGTCAAATCCTGCCTCGGGCATGGATGTGTGTGATGTCCTTAGGTTAGTTAGGTTAAAGTAGTTCTAAGTCTAGGGGACTGATGACCTCATATGTTAAGTCCCATAGTGCTTACAGCCATTTGAACCATTCTTTTGAGAGAGTAAGATTCTGGGAGGTACCGACGGGGATGTGGAGCCATGCCGCCTTCAGTGCTGTGGCCAGCTGCGCTAGATTTATCGATTCAGGATCCGTGGCGTGTACAGCCCTATCGAGGTGGTCCCAGAGATTCTCTGTTGGGTTTACATCCGGGGAGTTTGGTAGCCAGGAGAGGAGGGTAATCTCACTCTGGGGCTCTTAAAACCAAACAGTCACATTGCAAGCCGTGTGACACCTTACATTGGTCTGCTCATAGATACCATTGTGCTGAGGATGAACAAACTGCATGCAGGGATGGAAATGGCCCCCAAAGATAGAAGCATACTTGTATTGATCCGTTGTGATTTGCAGAATGGCAAGATCACTCAGGGAATGTCACGAAAGCACTCCCCAGTTCCCAAATCATAACGCTTCCTCGTCCTGCTTGGATCCATCTGACGATTGTTGCAGTGTGTTTGCTTTCAGACATACGAATTACACGCAAATGACAATCTGTCGATTGGAGCATAAAACGTGATTCATCTGAAAATGATACCAGTCGCCCGACAGTGGCTGAACGGTCGTTGAGGGGAGACTATTGGTAGCCCCTTGGTTCATCTAGGCTGTCAGTTGCTCAACAGTTGCACGTCTAATCGCCCACACACATTTCTGCAGCCGCCCATCATCCCTGTCATTCATGACTCGTGGTGGACCACAGTTGGCTTGGCGCTACTTTTGAATAGCGCCATTTTGCCCTGCACGTTATATTTTACCTACGGCGGCACGTGAAATTTTACGAACTTAGCCATATCTGAAATTCTTCCACCCTTGGCCCGAAAGCCAATGATCACGCCATTTAGGACGTCACATAAATCGCTCCGATTCCGCATTACGACAACAGCTGCACTGTTTTCCGCGTCATACAGCCACGCTTTATACATCCTCTACAGCTAGTGCTCCCACCAGTTATCTGTGAGTGATAATTGCACGTTGACGCCAGATATTGATGGTAGTCGTAGTATGTGACTGGGAAGTGTAGTTACAAGACGCAAAATCCCCAACGTTGACGAAGTCTTGGAGAAGCTCGAAACTTCCTGCGCATTTCAATGTCCCGAGCGATATGGCGCAGTGGTTAGCACACTAGATTTGCTTTCAGGAGGACGACGGTTCAAACCTGCGTCTAGCCATCCTGATCTGGGTTTCACGAGAGATCCCTAAATCCCTTCAGATAAAGCGCATGAAAGGGCATGGCTGACTTCCTTCCCCATCCTTTCCCAATCCGATGGGACTGTTGATCTTTTTGTTTGGTCCCCTTCCCCAAAATCAACCAAACAACCAGTTCCAAATTAAGTTGCTTTTAACAGTTTCACAATGAAACTCTGTTTTGAAAGCTAGCAGAAGATCCAAAGACGCTTTGGTCGTATGATAAGCACACCAGCGGCACCACACTATCAATACCTTTACTGCAATATAGCGGTGGGAATGTTAATGACGACAGTGCCAATTCAGTGAAGTTACCAAATACGGTTTTCCGAAATTCCTTCACCAAAGAAGACAAAGTAAGTAGTCCAGAATTCGAATCAAGACCAGAAGCAAACATGAGGGACTTAGAAGTAGATGCCCTTGGTGTATCGAAGCAGGTCTTCCCGACCAGACTGCTTACCCCAGTTAGATTCTTTTCAGAGTGTGTTGTTGGAACAGGCTCGTAGCTAGCAATGAAACGAAAGATCCGTATGTAAAGACAGGTAAGTTGCAAAGGTCACACCAACACTCAAGAAAAGAAATAGGAGTCATTCGTTGAATTACACTTGTGTCGATTTGATGTAGGCTTTTCGAACATATACTACATTCCAACATTGTAAACTACGTAGAAGAAACAATTTAGTGTCACATAGCACGGATTCGGAAAATGTCGTTCTTGTGCAACACAACTGGTTCATGAAGTTATGAGTGTTATTGACAAGGATTTCAAACTGACTCCGTATTTCTAGATTTTCAGAAGGCCTTTGGTACTGTTTCTCGCAGCCGACTTCTAATTACATTGCGTGCCCACCGACCAACGTCTCAGTTGTGCGACTCGATCAGTGATTTCCTGTCAGAAAAGTCACTGCTCTTTGTAAGTGACTGGAAGTCATCCAGTGAAACGGAAATGATGCCTGGTGTTCCTGAAGAAAGAGTTGCAGACCCTCTGCCGTTTTTGATCTGAATAAGGGAGCTGAGTGCCGATGTGAACAGTCGTCTTAGATAGTTTGCAGATGATGCTGTTGTTTACCATCTAGTAATGTCATCAGAAGATCAGTAAGAATGACAATTATAAAGGGAAGTTCTGTGTAAAGTGTGAAATTTGGGAACGGACCCTAGACGATAAAAAGCGTAAGGTGATCCTTATGTCTACAGAAAAAGAAACAATTTCGGTCACACAATAAGTCAAACAAATATAAAGGTTCTCTACTCATCTAAATATGTACTTATCATAATTATGAACATCTTGAATTGGGACCGTCACATAGAAATTCCTGTGAGAAAGGCGAACCAAAGACTACACTTTATTAGCATAGCACTTTGAAGATTCAACAAATCTACTAAAGCGATTGCCTACTTTCTATTTTTTTTCTGGCGTTTTCTGGAGTACTGCTGCATGGTATTGGATCCTTACCATATAGGACTGACAGTGCACATGGAAAAATATCAAAGAAGGGCATCTTGTTTTGTATTATCGCGAAATAGATGAACGTGTGTCATGGTTATGATACGCGAATTGGGGTGGTAATCATTAAAACAAAGGCGTTAATCGTTGCAGCGACATTTCCATCCCCAACTCTAATCCCCGAATGCGAAAGTATTTTTTTGTCGCCCACCTACAAGGGAGAAATGATCATCGTAATAAAAAAATAGAAATCAGAGCTCGCAGGGAGAGATTTGTGTGTTCGCTTTTTCTTCGTGGTTTTTGAGAATGAAACGGCAGAGAAACAGGGTGAGCGGTTCGACGATCCCTCTACCATGCACTCAAGTGCGAATCGCAGAGTATTCATGTAGATGTGATTGTAGATGTAAGTGAATGTAGGTCGGAGTTTAGCGTTCCGTTGCATTCGAGATTATTACAAACTGGGTATTAGTTCCATTGTACGAGGCTAGGGCGGAATATCGATTCCAAGATTGTTAATAAAATCCTCTCGGTATTTGCCTGAACTAATTTACAGAAGGCACGAAAAAAACGAATGTTCCTAAGAGCGATTTATGCCGTTCTTTGCGAACACGTTTGCGATGACAATCACTGCGCCTCCATACTCGCTTTAAACTACAAGCTTGCTCCGATGACATGGGTTTTACTGGGCTTCGGAACAGTTCGGATTCTTTAGAGGTGAAAACCAACTGTTTGAAATAGAGTCCCACCAATTGCAAATCGTTAATTGCGTCTTTTGATTAATGGTAGCTCAGAACTGTTGTTTTGATAAAAGGCACAACGATAACAACATCTTTCACAGGAGCCGGCATAGGATATCTGTGTCGTCTGATGACGAACTAAAATAGGAGCATATGATTGCACTTTCAGGAACTTGACTAACTTCGTAGCAGTGGCGTGGATCATACTGAGCGCACATAGGTGCTTCCACATAGACTAAAATTCGCTACTGCTACTTGATTTTACGAGGTTAATCTAAACATAACTTCTGTTCATTTATAAAAGTAAACGCTTGTATATCAAGAGGTTTATTTCTGTTGGGTGAGTAATGCTATGATACTGTTGTGTCATCCATCGTCTTCAAACGGCTGTGACCTTTGTTCTATTTCATAACTGGAAACAGGTGAAAATCACAGCACGACAAATCAAGACAGTGTGGAGGATGATCAAACATTTACCAGGCGAAACGTGTGGCAGCTCTCGTGCACAAAAGCCATGACAGACACCAACTCTTTATGTCTTTTGCCAAGGGTGGTTATTATGAGTTTCTTTAGAGTTTGACAGCAAATGTAATAGTTTACTGAAGTGCCTGTTTCCAAAAACATCAAGAAGTAGTATCCCCTCTCTATCCAATACAAACATTTGCCATCAGTGCCGGCCGCGGTGGTCTCGCGGTTCTAGGCGCTCAGTTCGGAGCCGCGCGACTGCTACAGTCGCAGGTTCGAATCCTACCTCGGGCATGGATGTGTGTGATGTCCTTAGGTTAGTTAGGTTTGATTAGTTCTAAGTTCTAGGGGACTGATGACCACAGCTGTTAAGTCCCATAGTGCTCAGAGCCATCTGAACCATTTTTTGCCATCAGTTAACATGCAGCAAATTTTATATGATACTTTAAAGGCTTGCGTGGAGAGCTAGTGTGGCCTCACTCCATTCATTGGCTTTTTGTGTCAGCGTTGGCATATGCAACCCATCCTTCATCTCCTGACACAGTATTATTGAGAAATTCGTCTCCTTTTCAACGTCACCCCATCAGAATCGTTAATGTAATTCCCAAACAGTTTGTTTGTGGACGTCAGTCAAAACTTTGGGGTCCATCGTTCACAAACTATCTGGCAATCAAGTTTATCCGTCAGAAGTTCGTACAACTCTGCCTGTGATATTTGAGGAAAAGTGACTAATAATTCTGCAATCGTGACCGACGATTTTCTCTGATTCTATCATCCAACTTCGCAACTTACTCATTTGTCACATAAGATGGTCTACACTTTTTTCTTGAGAATGGACGTTCATCCGACCCTCCCGATACAAACGGCACTATTTTTCTGCAGTAGTGTGACTCCGTATATTGACCAAAGCTCACTGCGTACGTTTCCAGCTTTCATGTTTTTTGCACACAGAAATCGGATTACACCACCTAGTTCACAGGCGACGGGATTTTCGACAATAGCGATCGTTTCGATTTAAAGTTACGGCGCAAACACAGTTCAGTAAACTTTCATTGGCACTGCCAGATTCGACACAACTACGCTGAAATCACTAAGTTACCCCCGCTGCCGCACTCACCAGACTGCATCGGACCCTTTTACCGAAATGTAAAGAGCTCAGGTGGAGTCCTTGGATTAGCCGTTCGTGAGGATAATGTATAGAAGAGCTAGTAAGGCGAACAGATAACAGGCTCCTTACTAGGATGCAGAACCAAGAAGGAAAGGAGAGCATCTGCACAAGGAAAGATAGACATTGTTGTGCTAGGGCATAATTCTTCGGACTCTAAAAGAGAAGAAAAAATAAATCTCAATTTCATTTTAAACAATAAAGGCTGGAGGGTGAAAAATTATTCAGGTTCGTCTATAGGCTATGAGCTGAAGAAATTTTTGTGTAAGTAAAGACGTTCGGACTGTTTATCTGTGACTTATTAGTAATACCCTAAATTCCACAGCTCTTGAATCGCTGACTTGTGTGCGTTGCATATATGCTTGGCATTCCAGGGTAGAAAATTTTGATGACGTGTCATATCCCGGTGGCAGAAAGGCAGGAACAACAGACTTCATATAGTGATACTATAATGTGCAGAACAGTCACGTTACATGTGTTCATTGGTAGAATCCTCCAGCTTCAGTTCGTATTGGACATAATGTTAGTTGAGTGATTATTGTGGAACTCTTTGTCCGAAGAGAAATAAAAGTAGCTCAAAATTGCTGATGAATTTTATCTTAGCATCAAATCATTCAAAAACTCTCTCATATTGGCACTGATAATCTATAAAGCTTCATCATGAGTGGTAACACAATACTGGTGCATTGCTACATTTATATTACCGTCTGTCCGCACAATTTTCCACCATGGACTGCAGTGAGTAATTCCATACGGCGGAATACACCAAAGAAAAGACTCTCGAGAGTCTGTGAAGCCATTTTTTATGTTCTCTTTCGTTTCCTTACTATTAAATTCGAATTTGTGTGATCCATAGCAGAGGATGCATGCATCTCTTATTGTGTCAATAAACTGAGTTGTAACTTGACACTTCGTATCTTGGAACTTCGTTGCAACAGAGTTCGTAAATTGACACATGGAGTATCCGCCATGGCCAGTGTGCCACAAAAAAAAAAAAAGGGTCACTTCACTTAAGTGTTCGAGATGCGCAGTATACACGTGTATACGTTTACCTATTCTTCCCAGCAACCCATTTACATAAAGATCGCAGCAGTGGGCAAGAAATGCTTTCAGTTCATGATGGCAGCTCTCTCCATGTTGATCAACCCCTAAACAGAATCTTGATTGTCAATAACATTGAGTAATATTTCATATTTGTTCTGTAATATATATAAAGCAGAGCATATGTATGTATATCTGGACCTTCTCCCGAAACTCTGGATCGATTTTGACCAAATTTGGCACAGATAGAGAAGGCCTTGTGAGTATCAGGATGTCTAACACCCCGCATTGCTAACTGTAATTGGAGCAGATATATGGGAAAAAACTGGTTTTTCCCAGACCCTGGGGAATTGGTTGTCCTGTATGACAGGCTTGTTGTGTGCGAACAGTATTGGCCTGCAAGATCGACCTGCTTTCAGGGAAGCCTACATTACAGGGGTAAGACACGGTTTTCCAGGCTCCAGCATGTATGCTGCACAGCATGACAGATGTGTTGTACTGGAGTGATATCAGGCTGGTTTAGCGACCTGCTTTCATGGTTGCCATTACATCAAGGACAAGTAAATGATTATCAAGCCCCTGTTGTGTAGCCTGCCCTGTATGACAGGGTTTTGTGGGAGTAGCATCAGCCTGCTTTACTGAACTGTACTGTAGAGATTACATGCTCTAATGAGTACAGCTGGTGACAAATTTTGGAAATTTGTGGTGAGGACTATGGGAGCAAACTGCTCAGGTCATCGGTCCCTAGGCTTCTGCACTACTTAATCTAATTAAGCAAGGGAAAACCTTGTTTTCTAGCGTTTGTAGACTTAGCGAAAGCTTTTGACAATGTTGACTGGAATACTGTCTTTCAAATTTTGAATGTAGCAGGATTCAAACACAGGGAGTGAAAGGCTATTTACAATTTGCACAGAAACCAGATGGCAGTTATAAGAATCGAGGGGCATGAAAGGGAAGCAGTGGTTAAAAATGGAGTGAGGCAGGGTTCTAGCATATCCCCGATGTTATTCGATCTGTATATTGAGCAAGCAGTGAAAGAAACAAAAGAAATATTCGGAGCAGGAACTAAAAATCCATGGAGAAGTAGTAAAAACTTTGAGGTTTTCCGATGACATTGTAATTCTGTCAGAGACAGCAAAGGACCTGACGGTCGAGGAAGAGAGGATATTAAATGTAGACTGGCAATGGCAAGGAAAGCGTTTCTGAAGAAGAGAAATTCGTTAACATTGAGTTTAGATTTAATTGTCAGGAAGTTCTTTCTGAAAGTATTTGTATGGAGTGTATCAAATGGTTCAAATGGCTCTGAGCACTATGGGACTCAACTGCTGAGGTCATTAGTCCCCTAGAACTTAGAACTAGTTAAATCTAACTAACCTAAGGACATCACAAACATCCATGCCCGAGGCAGGATTCGAACCTGCGACCGTAGCGGTCTTGCGGTTCCAGACTGCAGCGCCTTTAACCGCACGGCCACTTCGGCCGGCTATGGAGTGTATCCATGTATGGAAGTGAAACATGGATGATATATAGTTTAGACAAGAAGAGAATAGAAGCTTTCGAAATATGTTGCTACAGACGAATACTGAAGGTTAGATGGGTAAATCACCTAACTAATGAGGAGGTACTGAATAGAATTGGGGAGAAGAGGAATTTGTGGCGCAACTTGACTAGAAGAAGGGATCGGTTGGTAGGTCACGTTCTGAGGCATCAAGGGACCACCAATTTAGAATTGGAAAGAAGCGTGGAGGGTAAAAATCGCAGGGAGAGACCAAGGGATGAATAAAATAAGCAGATTCAGAAGGCTGTAGGTTGCAGTAGTTACTCAGAGATGAAGAACCTTGCACATGATGGGGCAGCATGGAGACCTGCATCAAACCAGTCTCTGGACTGAAGAGCATAGCAACAGCAGCAACAACAACAACAACAACAACAACAACAACAACAATCTAACTTAAACTAACTTACGCTGACTTAAAATAACTTACGCTAGGGACAACCCATACACTATTGCCCAAGGGAGCACTCGAACCTCTGACCGGAAATGCCGCACTAACCGTGCCAAGACGCCGCAGACCGCATGGCTACCCCGCACAGCTAGCTGGAGACAGACTAGATGGATAGAGGAGGGGATGGACTGAGGGATGAGGAGGACGAAATGGACAGAGCATGGGGAAAAGGGGGAGATGCATGAGGCTGGTGGAAGGTGTAGAGGGGTAGTGGGCAGGTGGGAAACGAATGGGGGGAGGTGGAGATGGAATTAGAGAGGAGGAGGAAGATATGGGCCGAGAGAGGAGTTGAAGGAAATGCACAAAGAGGCTGGGAGGAGGAGATGGAGAGACAGACAAACATAGGTGGGAGGTTGAGGTAGACAGACAGAGGAAGAAATGGATATGGAAGGGATGGGAAGATGTGTTCAGTATATGTGTCAAACACAGATGCTGGCAAAGCTGTATGTGAAAGGGCTAGTTACACAATATTAATGACAATCTATAGATGGGATCTACTGAAATTATATCTTTACTGAGCAAACTGCTGGCTTATATAGTCTTTGGTTAATAGTGCATGTTTTTGTCAGCCAGTCTTGTATCCTAAACTATTTATTTCCCTCAGTCTGTTGTGTTGTGAAGAGGAAAGAGCTCCGAAATCAGTGGAATGCAAGTTTATTGTAGAATCATTGGAAGTACATGCCGATTTTCCAGCTGTATGGTGTGATAACTGAAGTGAGAATAATACTCGTAACTGCTATGAGAAAACACATCAATACGATAAGTTGTCGAAATACAGGGGGATGTACCCAGAAACAGATAAGCTTCAATTAGCAAAGGAATTGAATTCTTTGCGGACAGTTTAGGAGAAAGAACTGAAAAGAATAAGAATGCATAGAAATGGTGCTGTCGAGGTACTCAAGCCAACTCTTTGGTACTTCGATTCGGTGAAATTTTTAAAAGGGCAAGAAATGTTTTAGCAGAATTTAAATAAAAATGTGTGTATTTCTTGTTTTTAAAATTGGATCTAAATAAATAAATATTACACAGATACAAATGCATTTTTATTTACAACCATTTGAAAAGTACTTCGAATGAGAAAGCGTCCAACCGCGGAAAGTTCAAATACACATTTGCCTCGCTTATCGTGGAATCCTTTAGTAAATTTTCATCCGTCAGTCTTCCTCTCTTCTGACACCACTCTTTCATCCATTTACAAATAACAGCTGGCGTCAGTAATCACCATTTTTGCACGTCTGAGATTTGACACTAATATTCCGAAACATCGATTCGCTGTCGGGAGCCAACCGATAATATGTTGCACAATATTACTGCCCCATATTATTGACAGCCGACGGGCAGCTTTAACCGACGCGCGTCTAGCGAATGATGTGGATAGACTGTTGGGTCACTTGCTGAGCATGTTGCGAAAACAAGAACTGTTATTCTCTCGCAACAAAAAAGATTGCTGGGATGGTACAGGACAATTAGGGTCATATGTCAAATATGCTCTGATTTTCACAGTGAGATCCCGGGGAAATATCAATCATAAAATCTTAAGAAGCTCTGTTAGTATACAAAGTAATGAAAGCATCCATCTCATGTCGAAAGCGGGGACTACAGACAGAAAAGAGAAATATAAATTCCATATTTAGAAATGTATTGCCGCAGGAGGACGGTATAATACCAATGTCTGACGGCTACGTAGACTCACAAATGAGAGATATCAATATTGGCAACATTGTATTTAAAAAGAAGTAAGACCTCTTGAACCGACGGAATTTAAGTTACAGTTTGTATTAAGTATGCCGCAGAATTCGCTATTTTCATAGTTCGCAGTTATCGAGAATAGGTAGCGCAGCTAGTAATCCCTTGTGAAAAAAAAGAGTGCAGATCGCTCCTGCCCCCCCCCCCCCCCAAAAAAAATGGTAACAGATTGGATGCACAGAATTATATATCAGTATTGAAATAGAAACGAGCGTATGGCATCGTTGGCCGGGAGGCCCTCTCCGAGGGAGTTCGGCCGCCAAGTGAGTCGGATCCTAGTTGGACGATTTGCGCACTGGTGATGAGGATGAAATGATGATGAGGACAACACAACACCCAGCCCACCAGCGGAGAAACCTACAACCCGGCATGGAATCGAACCCAGGCCCGCTGCATGTAAGGCAGGCATGTTACCACCCAGCTAAGCAGGTGGACGTAGATCGGTATTGTTAACGTACATCTGTTGCCGGAAACTAGAACGTATTCTAAGCACAAACAATTTGACGTTGCTGGAGGAAAACAAGCTCATCTCAAACAAGTTGCACGGATTCAGAAAAGTCGTGTGACTGATTTGCTTTATTCGTACACGACGCCTTGCACGCGACCATGTACAATAGATTCTGTCTTCCCAGATTTCTGAAAGACTTTCGGCACTCCACAACATCGTCGACTACCAACCACGATAGATCATAAGGAGTGTCTTCGCATATGTGTGATCCACTCTATTAATATTTCAGTAACAGAATCCAGTAAGTCAAACTGAACAGCGAATATTCCACTGTAACAGAAGTAACATCTGGTGTACCCCAAAAAGAGTAAATAGTATCTCTAATCTTTTCAGTATACAGCGTGAAGAAAATTGCCGCACTTGGTGGTCGTCGTGAAATTCCTCATCCGTTCAAAACAAGTGTATGTAGCGAGACCTAGTCCCGCCAATGGTTTAATATAAGTGCGGCTTAAAAACGAGGATCTGGCAACGTTGTAACTGCCTGCAAATGGTCCATAAAAAGTGGAGTGAACCCTGCATTGTGCCGCAGCTGTCCATTATCTTAGTGAAATGAAGTAATGTTCGGGGGAATGTTATGCAGTGTCGCCTATGTTTGAATCGCGCTCGTGCCAAACGTCCTTTTTTTTCAGTTAAAGCATCAAATTTTAACCGCTTTACACATCCACATTGCAGTATCTTGCGTATTTATTTCTGTTACTGTTATCTTTATTTAAACATTAGGACAGAGCATGAAATTCTTACACACGTAAACGACCACTAGTTGTTTCGTCCATGACACAAATAAAGCCAGTATAAAATATTGGTGGACGCAGAAACATCATCTGTATTGAAGGAGGTACAAAGAGCACAATAGGTAGTCTACACTAGAGTGCAGATTGTGTTACACACAGTAATTCCAGTCTTTACATGTGACATCCAGACTTATCTTCACTGAGCCGGCGCATACACGTACGAGCATCGTTCACTTTAAAGATGGTATTCGAAGCGATCATCCTGCATTTGCAAACACTTCGCCGCTCGCTGGATCATACTTTTATGGGCCCTGCGTAACACATCTACATCCACCATTCCCGTAGCGGCATGCACGTGAGTTATTAGATCGTGTACATTCACGGGCGCAGTTCTATAAACTCGTTCCTTTAAGTGGCCCAACAAATAAAAATATAGTGTATTAAGGCCGGGGAACGAGGAGGCCAGAACATTTTTCATCCACAACTAATCCATTTCCCTGGAAACGCTTCATTTAAATAGTTACGCACATTCATTATAAACTGCGGTGGTGCACCATCATGCTGAAACCATAACTGTCACCGAGCGCCAAATGGGTCGTTTTCTAATGCTTCAGGCATAGTATTGCAAAGAAACGTACGATATAGGCGTGAATTCGACTTGTGCGGCAATAGGCAAGGGCCTAAAAGCAGTCCTATTATTGTAGCTCACAGATTTATGCCGAAGCGTGCCTTAAAGCCACGGTCATGGGTGACATGTGGGTTGTGTTCCCAACAATAGTGTGTTTGGAGGTTGAAAATACCTTCTTGAGTCAAATTATATTAGTCATTTCATATCACGCTGTTTATCAAATGTTCGTGATCTTCCACTTGGAGCACAAGCCGTTCACAAAACTGTATTTCTCTAATGCGGTCTTCTAGCCGCTGGTGTTGACTTACGTATACCGATATGGATGCAGTTCTTCATAGTACAACATTTTAACAACCAATCTTTCAGGTATCTGGAACCGCCTCGCAATATCACGAGTGATCCGTTGAGGTGATGAGTGAATGGTTTCAAGAATCGCGTCCCCTGTTTGTGGAGAACGTCTGGTCGTTGGACGACCTCTGCCCACTACTTATGGATGAAAGTAACTGGTTTTCCAAAGGCGTTGCTCCTGACGACAAAATCGTTCTTATCGGATTGGCACCTTTGAGGGTATTGTGCAGCAGCAGTTTGGTTATCGGATGCACTCAGCACCGTTGCTCCATGATGGATGTGGGTTTGATGTCACAGCAGTCTACTCAGTGAGCTACGATGACTGGTAAGGCACTGTGGCGTGATACACTTCCTCTGTACATTCCGATGCACTGCATAATGTGACATTGTTACCAGCTACTGTTATGATACATAGATACGTAGATAAATGTAATATAATGCGCATACATAGGGGCAGAAATCCATTCCAGTACGATTATGCCATAGGTGGTAAATCATTGGAAGCGGTAACGACCGTAAAATACTTAGGAGTTACTATCCGGAGCGATCTGAAGTGGAATGATCACATAAAACAAATAGTGGGAAAAGCAGGCGCCAGGTTGAGATTCATAGGAAGAATTCTAAGAAAATGTGACTCATCGCCGAAAGAAGTAGCTTACAAGCCGCTTGTTCCTCAGATTCTTGAGTATTGCTCATCAGTATGGGACCCTTACCAGGTTGGATTAATAGAAGAGATAGACATGATCCAGCGAAAAGCAGCGCGATTCGTCATGGGGACATTTAGTCAGCGCGAGAGCGTTACGGAGATGCTGAACAAGCTCCAGTGGCGGACACTTCAAGAAAGGCGTTACGCAATACGGAGAGGTTTATTATCGAAATTACGAGAGAGCACATTCCGGGAAGAGATGGGCAACATATTACTACCGCCCACATATATCTCGCGTAATGATCACAACGAAAAGATCCGAGAAATTAGAGCAAATACGGAGACTTTACAAGCAGTCGTTCTTCCCACGCACAATTCGTGAATGGAACAGGGAAGGGGGGATCAGATAGTGGTACAATAAGTACCCTCCGCCACACACCGTAAGGTGGCTCGCGGAGTATAGATGTAGATGTAGATGTAGATGTAGATGTAGATGTTTTCAAAATGCAGCCGGGCCTGATTTTACTAGATAAACTTTCCTCTTTAATCTGGGTGAGAAATCGCATGCCGACCTTCAGGTGCAGTATTTTTTCTTCGCCACCGATAAAAACGATTTATCAAATCGCACTGTAAGACTGTTCGCTGACAATGCTGTGCTGTATAGCATAGAATCGCCGTTAGACGATCCGAAGGAACTGCAGAAAGACTTGCTCAATATTTCTACTTTGTTTAATGAGTGGTAGCTCACCTTAAACGGGGATAAATGTAAGATAACAGCTCTAACAAAGAGAGAGAACCATTTGCACATGAGTACAAGATTAGCGGCGAACAGGTTGAGTACATCATTTCGTATTGCTTTGGGGTAATAGTAAGCAACTATATGACATTGCACCATCACGTAAAACCATTATAAGGAAATTACGAACCTTCCATCCTGCAAGGTTTAGTTGACATGCTGCTGCTGTTCACACCAAACGTGAGAAAGAAGTTTCAGCATAGCGGACATTGATATTTTGTATCCTCTGTGATATGATTGCATAGTAATACGTACAAGCAATAAATCAATATCTGGGAAATTGTAAAATGTGCTTCAGAGAAGTCACATAACGAGCTGGAAATTGCACTTAAAATGCTAATAACGTTAATATTGGTAGAGAAAGATCTGCCTAAGTACTTAAATCATTACTTTATAGATGCTTCCCAAACACTTGTTGTACACAGATTCCTCACCATCACTCCACTACTACACAAGTATTAACTGCTTACATCATTTTAGCTGTCTTTTCTGAGGTATGTATGTCATTTTTATAATTAAAGAACAAAACTGATCCTAACACACTACCCTGTGGTACACATATTTCGACCTCCTTTATATCAGACAATAATCTTAAAATGAGATGAATTTATTTCCACAACCTGTGATCTGTTTTTTTAAACATAACTGAAACCACTAATTTTCTCTCCTTTTATCTTCGCTGCTTCTAACTTATCTGACAGAATTTAATTGCTAACAGTATCGAAAGCTTTATAAAGATCTAAATTAACTCCTACAACACTACTGTTGTTGTCTTATTTGCTATTTACTTCATCTGCGTACTCGGTCGGAAGCCTTGTCGACTGCTGTTCAATAGCTCATGGTCCTTTAAGTACTTTGTGATTTGTTGTTTCATTGATCTCTCAAATACTTTAGAGAATGGCGAGAGATGTGATATAGATAGACAATTTTCAGCTTTAGACTACTGTCGCTCTCGGATAAAGATACCACTCTCGAAATTTTAATAATTCAAGAAACATTGCATCAATGAATGATAAATTTTCAACGTGGGCTAAGGGCTTTGCAATTGGTGAAGTAGTAGGAATTGTGACACTGTTACTTCATCTATACCACTGCCATTTTAAATTTGATGCTACTAATCGTCTTTACTACCTTATGTCCTTAAATGGCGCTAACATCGTGTTGTGTGCCGGTGTACGATACGTATGTTCATCGAGATCAATGAAACAACAAATCACAAAGTACTTAAACGACCATGAGCTATTGAATAGCAGTCGACAAGGCTTCCGACCGGGTACGCAGATGAAGTAAATAGCAAATAAGATAACAACAGTAGTGTTGTAGGAGTTAATTTAGATCTTTATAAAGCTTTCGATACTGTTGGCCATTAAATTCTGTCAGATAAGTTAGAAGCAGCGAAGATAAAAGGAGAGAAAATTAGTGGTTTCAGTTATGTTTAAAAAACAGATCACAGGTTGTGGAAATAAATTCATCTCATTTTAAGATTATTATCTGATATAAAGGAGGTCGAAATATGTGTACCACAGGGTAGTGTCTTAGGATCCGTTTTGTTCTTTAATTATAAAAATGACATACAAACCTCAGAAAAGACAGCTAAAATGATGTTAGCAGTTAATACTTGTGTAGTAGTGAGTGATGGTGAGGAATCTGTGTACAACAACTGATGTCGTCTGAACTCCCTATATTTCTTGTTCAGTGCCAATGTGAAAAGTGAATCAAAACAAGGACTCCAGCTGGTACCTGGCGGAAATGAGTTATAAAGGGTACAACGCACATAACGTTTAGAAATGCATGTTGGTCAAGGCTTCCACTAGAAAACTATGTTCTGAGAATCATTTCCAAAATATACTCCTCATAATGTGCTAGAATGTCTTACTTTGGTTTGTTCCAGGACCTTGTAACTTACGGAATAGTTTTCGGGGTAAAACTAAAAGTCATTTAAACGAAGTTTTTACCTTACAGAAGATGGGTGTACGAATCTTGTCCTATACCTTTTTATGGGCTCCCTGGAAGCCCCTATTTAAAAAAGATGTGTGTTGTTACAGAGCCTCCCTATTAATACACAAATTTGTGATGACGATAAGAGCAAATTTTGAAAACCAAAACATTAATAGCAATTATCATAACTGAAACACTTTCAACTGTGGGTACCTCTATGTAGAGCAAGAAAAAACAATTCTTTCTCAAAGTCATGTGAGCCATTTGGTGTTATTCCATATAATACATTGCGAACGCACATAAGGAAGTTGGAGAAAGAAATGGCTTTTAGAGCAGAGCTAAATCGTAACCTATTAAGAAGTGTTTTTACGGGGTAGATGAAAATGTTAGCATACAGAACTACTAAACCCCCGCAAACTATGCTCTGTTGTCTTTGCTCAAGAATGCTTCTGCTATTGATTTCGTGTTTTTTTGTGTTTTAGGTCCAGTGCAATACACATCCTTAGAGAAGAATCGAGTGCAAAATAATTATAATGAATATATTGTTGGCAGGTGTACCTGCATTAACGTGCTGTACTTTTCAACAGAGTTATACTATATGTTCTTGTTTTTACATTCTTCAGAAGTGTATTACATCTACGTTTCATATTTTTATTATAACGTTGTTCTGCCTTCTTGTTCACGTTGTAATCTTCTTTTGCACGATGTATACGTGGTTTCCTTCCCAACCACGTTCCGAGGGAGGTGGCGAAGCGAATATTAATGGACTGGACTCGCACTCGGGAGGAGCGGTATTCGTACCCATTCTGGCCGTTCTAACTTGGATTTTTATAGTTTTTCCAAGTTTCTGAGGTGAATGTTGGCATGGTTTCGTTGATAGGACCTTGTCAGATTCTCTTCCCTATCCTCGTCGAATCTTATCATACCTTTTATATGTTTATATATGTTTATAGACTACTGTTTCTGTAAATTATGTGACATATCAGATACTTTTATATTCAATAGTCTAAGGGCGAATAAATAAATAAATATATAATGATGATTACCAGGTAGCCACATAATCAACTGGTATCATGGAGGTGTCTGACGACGACGTAATGTAACACCGAAATCGTCTGCAAATAAAATAAAACCTGTTCATAGTAATAGTAGTTGTCCCATGACCTACCAGAAAATGGATGTATGGAGACATCGACAGAATTCAGAGAAGCGCTACTAAGAACCTAACAGGTCGGTACGGATGTTACAAAAGTGTAACACAAACGCTCGAAGAACTTAAATGAGAATCCTTTGAAGAAAGACGACGTAGTTCTCGCGATAACCTGTCACATAAATGTAGAGAACCTGTTTTTGAAGACGGCTGAGCGACCATTATGCCGCCACTAAGGTGCATCCCAAGTAGAGATCCAGAAAGTAAGGGAGACAGGTAGCGTGCAGAGGCATGTTGGGAGTCATTTTTCCCTCAGTCTTTATGTATCCTCCACCAAGTATTGTACAGTGGCTTAGTGAATGTTTTTATAGATGGAGATGCTTAGTATAACATGCAGTTTTAATCAGGTTGTAGATTACAGTATCGACCGTCGCACAGAGCAAATATCCTGCATTATGGTGCGAGGCAACATGGGTGAAGGCGGTTATGATGGAGTACCCTCATTCTCAGCTGTGACTGCTAGGAGAAGGAGTATGTACAGCGCCCAGGAAAGTACCCTCAATTAACACTCTCCTTAGATTAACTGTCATCAATTTCTGATGAGTCGTTCACGGTGGTGCAAGTGTCACAGACAATTACTTGTGAGCCTGTGAGTGCGTTCTGCTGCAGCCCTCACTTCACTGAATGCTACTACAGTGTGAGTGCGACCTTCTCAGTGAGACGACAGGGGACAAGCCAGCCTACACGTGTCCTCAAGTGACACGTGTGGACTGCGTCCTGTTGCCTGAGTAGAGGCGGCGGCTAGATTAGTGGACGCGCTCAGAGGCGGATTACTGGCCAGCGCCTGTGTTGCACGACTCTCCTCGCACCCCTTCGCTCCTCTACCACCAAACCCGCTCCGCGTACAGCGCTTCGAACACTATACTCGCCTCGCCGGGGAGACGGGATCCCATAGCTTGCCAATGTTCGGCTTCCCTCACAGTCCTCACGCTACTGAAAACTGAAGCTTTTCGGCGTTACCTCTGCTTCTAGACCTGCTATTTTAATTCCTTTTAGCAGGCTGTGTGTAATGATATGAGGAGTGTTATACAGGGTGGTTCAAAAAGAATACCACAACTTTAAAAATGTGTATTTAATGAGAGAAACATAATATAACCTTCTGTTATACATCATTACAAAGAGTATTTAAAAAGGTTTTTTTCACTCAAAAACAAGTTCAGAGATGTTCAATATGGCCCCCTCCAGACACACGAGCAATATCAACCCGATACTCCAACTCGTTCCACACTCTCTGTAGCATATCAGGCGTAACAGTTTGGATAGTTGCTGTTATTTCTCGTTTCAAATCATCAATGGTGGCTGGGAGAGGTGGCCGAAACACCATATCCTTAACATACCCCCATAAGAAAAAATGCTTGCTGGATGCGTGCTACATTTTCATCACTCGTTCTCGGCCGTCCAGAACTTTTCCCTTTGCACAAACACCCATTCTCTGTAAACTGTTTATACCAACGTTTAATACACCACCTATCAGGAGGTTTAATACCATACCTCGTTCGAAATGCACGCTAAACAACTGTCGTCGATTCACTTCTGCCGTACTCAAAAACACAAAAAGCTTTCTGTTGAGCGGTCGCCATCTTAGCATCAACTGACGCTGACGCCTAGTCAACAGCGCCTCAAGCGAACAAATGTACAACTAAATGAAACTTTATAGCTCCCTTAATTCGCCGACAGATAGTGCTTAGCTCTGCCTTTTGTCGTTGCAGAGTTTTAAATTCCTAAAGTTGTGGTATTCTTTTTGAATCACCCTGTATTTTAATTTTCCAATATCTCGTTAAATCTCGTAAGAGTTTTGGAATTCCAAGACCCTGTGCATCCGCAAATAGAGTAGTGAACTTACTGACGTCTGCCGTAAATTTAATCTCTTAAAATTAACACTTGAAAGTAATTAACTATGGCAAATCACATTTAAACTTTACTTGGCATCAAGTAATTATTCCTTAACCCCTGGCGCTCGATAGGTGTGTCAGACCCGACCGCGTAAACAATGCAATAGACTCTCATGTCAGACGTAGCCCGACACAAACTTCAGTTCGCTGTACCTAGTACGTTGGGGCTGTCACGGCCGTATTTGTTGTTATGAGGTGTCCTGAAATCTCTCAGCAAACGATATAACTACGAAAAAAATGTTCAAATGTGTGTGAAATCTTATGGGACTTAACTGCTAAGGTCATCAGTCCCTAAGCTTACACACTACTTAACCTAAATTATCCTAAGGACAAACACACACACCAATGCCCGAGGGAGGACTCGAACCTCCGCCGGGATCAGCCGCACAATCCGTGACTGCAGCGCCCCAAACCACTCGGCTAATCCCGCGCGGCGATATAACTACGAGGAAACGCATTTTCAGACGTACACTGCTACCGTTTCGTTTCCGCGTTTCTAGTTCACTCCGAGGACGATGTTCGCAGCCACAAAGCAAACACGGCGAATTTAAGTGATAATCATAAAACAACATTGGAGGTAATGGATGAAAGTGTTAGTGATGCGAGTGATCTGAGCCATGACAACAATAATTATAGTTCATATAACAGTGACAATGAAGGTGGAAATACAGAAACTGATAGAAATCAACACGCAGAGTCTACAAGTAATAGTAGAGGTTTGTGCATCCTGCAGCATCACGTGGAAATCAAAAAAGCGGTAGCCTACGATGCTTTTATGCCTGTTGGAGGTAGCAGTATTAAACAGCTTAATTCTGTGCAATCTGGATGATACAACCTTAAACCCACGCTGAGCCACAAGAGGTACATAACAGCACTTCTGAAAGCTCTGATTGGAAATTTACGGGACAATGTACGGAAGAAAGAGGGGAAGAATATATTTTCGAAAACGAAGAGAGACTATCAAATCAGCCACGCTTCATTAGCTCCAATGAGGTTAACAGATCTTGCAGTAACAGGAACGTAAAAGGAGCTGGGAGGGAAACTCTTTGCTACTGCAACACATATTCCACTAAACCAGGGCTCCATTCAGGTGAATGCTTCGAAAAGCACCACACCTTGAAGGAACAAAGAGTCTGAGTGATGAAATACATTAAATGAAAGACAAAACATGACATATTCAGCTTCACAATGTATTTATTAATTTTATTGTCTTTAAGACAGAGGCAGGAAAATTACGCTGTAGGCAACAGCCATTGATAACACAGACACGTCGAGGAAAGTGTATGTGAAGGTCTATCCTTAGGTAAGTAGTGTGGTCACTCAGGCTCGAAGCCAGGGGTAGTCGTGGAGTGGCTGGCTTGATCATTTACCTGACTACGACAAAGAAAATGCCAATACTAAGACTGCACATGACTGAAGATCATGGTACGAAATAGTAGCAACCGCTGGCAGTAGAATGGAACGTACACTAAAGGAAAAAAAATTACAACACCGAGGAGGAGTTGTGCGACATAAACGACAATTGCTAGAAGTGTTTCTACATCTGAGAGATATGTTCAAATGGCTCTGAGCACTATGGGACTTAACATCTGTGGTCATCAGTCCCCTAGAACTTAGAACTACTTAAACCCAACTAACCTAAGGACATCACACACATCCATGCCCGAGGCAGGATTCGAACCTGAGAGATATGTCTGGTTCAGATTTTGCGCCAATCGCGTAAGAGTGGAGCTAGTAGCGTCACTACGGCAATGCTACTCAAGTTTGCTTTAAATACACTCCGTAACGGTTGTAATCGTTGGTTACCTTTGAGATTAGAGGTGGTGAGTTGGTGTTAGTCAGGAATGCCTTTAAGGCGATATAGACGCCGTTATCAACACCTCACTGAGTTTGAACGATGTGTTGTAATAGGCCTACGAGAAACTTGATGTTCTTCAGCGATATTGCAGAAAGGCTTGACAGGAATGTAGCCTCTGTGCATGATTGCTGGCAGCAGTGGTCACCAGACTGTACGGTCGCAAGAATAACGGGCTCCGGAGGGCCCGTGCCACTACTGTCGGGACAGAGCATCTTACTGCATCTGCAGCAGTAATTTGAGCAGCAGTTGGGACCACAGTGACAATTGTTACAAATTGGTTAGTTCAAGGACAGCTCCGAACCAAACAACCTGTAGCCTGCATTCCACTGACCATAAACCAACGTCATTTACAACCTCAGTGATGTCAAGCGAGAGCTCATTTCAACGCAAGGTGAAGGTCAGTGGTGTTCTCTGATGAAAGCTGGTTCTGCATCGGTGTAAGTGATGGCCCTGTATTGGTTAGGAGGAGACCAGTTGAGGGTTTGTAACGAACCTGTCTGCATGCTATACACGTCGGACATACACCAGGAGTTGTGGTCTAACCTGCGATTTCGTATGACAACAAGAGCACTCTTGTTGTTATCTCACGCACTCTGAAAAATTGTATGTCAGCCTGTGGATTCGACCAGCTGTGCTGCCACTCATGAACACCATTCCAGGGACAGTTTTCCAACAGGATAACGCTCACCACATACCTATATTGTAACACAGAATGCTCTACGGCGTTTCGGCATGTTGCCTTAGCATGCTCTGCAGCATATCTGTCTCCACTCCAGCACATATGAGACATCATCGGACGACAATTCCAGTGTCTTCCACAAACAGCATTTACTGTCCATGTACTGACCGACCAAGTGCAACAGGCGTGGAACTCCATCCCACAACTCACATCCGGCACCTGTACAACAAAATCCATGTTTACATGCTTGCATTCAACATTCTGATGGCTACACTGGTTACTAATGTACGACTATTTCACATTTGCAATGGATTATCTTGCGCTTACGTTGACGTACAACATTTTTCCGTCAGCGTATTTCCGCCCAAACAACTTACGAGAATGCGGTCGGGTGATGACGTCGACAACCGCTGATATTTCCACAGTGAGCAACTCATCGCCATCAGAACACGAAGGTAGCGAGAGAGCGCTGTGCAAGAAACTTAAAACAGCGGTATGTGAAGCATCTTCCAACAGACAACACACATTCCGTAAACAACTAGCGCCACCACATAACCAAGTTTGACCGACGTCGGAAGTTATCGATAGGAAATATTATTTACCAACGGATGAGCAAGTAGCATTGACTCTGTCCTCCTGTTTGACCAGGGAGAGAGTAGTAGCCTACTACAAGCACAACTTCAGTAAAAACCTCAGTCCGTGTTTACAAGTCCATTTGTTAAATAAATCTCAAATTCCCCCTTAATAGCACTGTTCCAATATTTGGATTGTTACCGTTGGTTTGGTGTCGATTCTGACGGAAGTAATCCTTTCACTGAACTGTTGGCAGTAACTACTCTCTGCCCTCGTTTCCTACACATAACGAATCCCATTCCCGTCTTACCATTTGCTGCTGGTAACACCTTGTATTCGTCTCACCATAAATCTGTATCATCTTCCCATTTTTCACTGACCACCACTATATCTAGGTTGAGCCTCTGTATTTCATTTTTCAGGCATTCTAGCTTCCCTGCCTCGTTCCAACTTCTGACATTCCATGCTCCGACTCGTAGTATGCTACTGATTCGTTGGTTATTCAGTCTTTTTCTCATGGTTACCTCCCCCTTGGCAGTTCTGGCCCGGCATCAATAATGTGGAGTCTTTGGCCAAAGGACAGATCGTCATGGCATTGAACTGTAAATTAACATTGTGTGCCTTTCTTTCAGTGGTTTCCACTACCTTCTGCGTCTTCATGACGTTGACCATAGCTTATTCTTCCGCATTTTAGGGGCAGTTTCCCACCCCAAAAGCAAGCGGTTGCCGTCAGACACTCTCGGCTCCTCTGTCCTCTTTCACGAGGCAGTTGGTCCATCGAAGGTGACTCGTTATATTGGGATTTTTGGCCGCCATGGTGATGATTTTAATGAGAATTTAAGCAGTGGCTGGGTTCGAAGTTGGGAGTCAGTGATACAACTCTATTCTGCCACTGGACCACATGTTGTGGTTGCTTGTTACTGCTGAGAAGCAGCAAATGCCGCTCTTGCACTCCTGCGGTCTAATATGAAGGCCTCGTTTGGAAGTCGACCATGTGCGAACGAATTCGTTGCAGCTGTATGCCGTTAGTGTGTTCAGTATTCTTTGCTAGCCCAGATGTATATGTCGATCGAATTCATCAAATCGATTTTGCAGTGTATGATATAGCTAGTGACTATACGTCATTCCAGGAATCTCGTATACACGTTGATTCCTGCGGCCCAGATCGTCTTTGGTATGATTTACAAAACTCATCTGTTTCGCTCGGGGACGGAAGATCCATCTAATGTTGTGTCTGTTGAGGACTCTCCTGCCAAAGTACGGAAAGAAAGCTGTAATGGCGGCTGCTTCCGTTTCTTCTTCTGTTCCCTCAGAGGGACTTGTTTTCGTCGGAATGCACCATAGATATTCTTAAGAGTCATGAAAAGAAGAGATAGATAGATAGACAGATAGATAGAGAGAGAGCGCAGAACATGTTGTGGAGTGCTCGCCATGTAGTCACAATATTGATAACATTTATTTATAAATGTTATCAATATAGCAGTGGGCTTAACAACAGTTAGCACTACAAAACAATAAAACAATGAATAAAATCATTACCAGATTCTCCTACATCATAGTAGTACTACATTGTAGAAGGCTGTAATTTTATTCACAAAAATAGAGGCAACTGTAGTAGTGGCAATATAAGGGTAACTTTTTCTTTCAATTTCCATTCGGTCGTGGAAGTAAAACCGTGGTGAATATCTAATGGAGCTTTGCACATACATGTTGTGTTATAGATCTAGTATGTTTGTCTATTGTGTCACGTAGCACTTTTCAATTCTGAGTGCACAGCGATCACGTAAAGACACCTAGAAAACTAGTGTCTCCCGCCAACCGTGATATGCCTGATGAGGAATCCCGCCGGATTTCATGCAGCCCAAGTAACGTTACTGTCACGCATTTCCTTCTGCACGGCTATGCTCGGCCACACACTGCCACACTGCAGGACAACGGAGGCGCTTCTGCAGCGTTTTCGATGGGAAGTGTTTGATCACCCACCATACAGCCCAGACGTGGCTCCCTCTGATTTTGACCTCTTCGCTCACATGAGTCGCTCGCTATGAAGACATTTTGGCACAAACAAGGAGCTACAGATTAGCATAGCCAGTTGGCGGAAATCACAGGTAACGTGGGTATAGGAAAGTTGGTACCACGTTATGACAGAAGTCTTAATCGGAGCGACGATTGTGTAAAGAAGTAACTGGAAGGTGTAGCTAACTGTTGCAAATACAAATGATGTTGTTGTTGTCGTTGTTGTTGTTGTTGTTGGTGGTGGTGGTCGTGGTGCTGGTGGTGGTGGTGGTGGTTGTTCCACAAGGTTTCGCAGATTTTTTCGCTAATCATTTCTGAAATACGTAACTTTATTTTATACTAGTTTTTCAGATTATGGTATGTTTAAAGATTTGATAGAGTGTTTGTTGGTAGAACAACCTAATAATAAATAAAAACCACTACAGTGCTTATGTTCTATATTTTATAGTAGCTAGATCGACCCGTGGTCTAGGGGTAGGGTCTTTGATTCATAATCAAAAGTCTTTGGTCCCGGGTTCGAACCCCGCCACTGCCTAAATTTTGATAAATAATCTGCATTGGCGGCCGAAGACTTCCGGCATAGGAAGTCACCCTCATTCTGCCAACGGCCTCGTCAAAGAGGGCGGAGGAGCGGATAGAGGTTCAGGTCACTCTCTTGTCCTAGGCGTGGGAAATTGCCCCTAAAGGCGGAAGAATCAGCAATGATCAACGACATGAGGATGCAGAAGGCAATGGAAACCACTGCATTAAAGACACGTAACGTGTATCCACAGGACATGTGGCCTGCAATTGAAGAAGTGTCATGATGATCTCTCCATTGGCAAAAGATTCCGGAATAGTCCCCCATTCGGATCTCCGGGAGGGGACTGCCAAGGGGGAGGTTACCATGAGGAAAAGATTGAATAATCTACAAAAGGATAACGTTCTACGAGTAGGGGCGTGGGATGTCAGAAGCTTGAACGTGGTAGGGAAACTAGAAAATCTGAAAAGGGAAATGCAAAGGCTCAATCTAGATATAGTAGGGGTCAGTGAAGTGAAGTGGAAGGAAGACAAGGATTTCTGGTCAGATGAGTATCGGGTAATATCAACAACAGGAGAAAATGGTATAACAGGTGTAGGATTCGTTATGAGCAGGAAGGTAGGGCAGAGGGTGTGTTACTGTGAACAGTTCAGTGACCGGGTTGTTCTAATCAGAATCGACAGCAGACCAACACCGACAACGATAGTTCAGGTATACATGCCGACGTCGCAAGCTGAAGATGAACAGGTAGAGGAAGTGTATGAAGATATTGAAAGGGTAATGCAGTAAGTAAAGGGGGACGAAAATCTAATAGTCATGGGCGACTGGAATGCAGTTGTAGGGGAAGGAGTAGAAGAAAAGGTTACAGGAGAATATGGGCTTGGGATAAGGAACGAAAGAGGAGATAGACTAATTAAGTTCTGTAACAAGCTTCAGCTAGTAATAGCGAATACCCTGTTCAAGAATCACAAGAGGAGGAGGTATACTTGGAAAAGGCCGGGAGATACGGGAAGATTTCAATTAGATTACATCATGGTGAGACAGAGATTCCGAAATCAGATACTGGATTGTAAGGCGTACCCAGGAGCAGATATAGACTCAGATCACAATATAGTAGTGATGAAGAGTAGGCTGAAGTTCAGGACATTAGTCAGGAAGAATCAATACGCAAAGAAGTGGGATACGGAAGTACTAAGGAATGACGAGATACGTTTAAGTTCTCTAACGCTATAGATACAGCACTAAGGAATAGCGCAGTAGGCAGTACAGTTGAAGAGGAATGGACATCTCTAAAAAGGGCCATCACAGAAGTTGGGAAGGAAAACATAGGTACAAAGAAGGTAGCTGCGAAGAAACCATGGGTAACAGAAGAAATACTTCAGTTGATTGATGAAAGGAGAAAGTACAAACATATTCCGGGAAAATCAGGAATACAGAAATACAAGTCGCTAAGGAATGAAATAAATAGGAAGTGCAGGGAAGCTAACACGAAATGGCTGCAGGAAAAATGTGAAGACATCGAAAAAGATATGATTGTCGGAAGGACATACTCAGCATACAGGAAAGTCAAAACAATCTTTGGTGACATTAAAAGTAACGGTGGTAACATTAAGAGTGCAACGGGAATTCCACTGTTAAATGCAGAGGAGAGAGCAGATAGATGGAAAGAATACATCGAAAGCCTCTATGAGGGTGAAGATTTGTCTGGTGTGATAGAAGAAGAAACAGGAGTCGATTTAGAAGAGATAGGGGATCCAGTATTAGAATCGGAATTTACAAGAGCTTTGGAGGACTTACGGTCAAATAAGGAGGTGGTGGTGGTTAGTGTTTAACGTCCCGTCGACAACGTGGTCATTAGAGACGGAGCACAAGCTCGGGTTAGAGAAGGATTGGGAAGGAAATCGGCCGTGCCCTTTCAAAGGAACCATCCCGGCATTTGCCTGAAACGATTTAGGGAAATCACGGAAAACCTAAATCAGGATGGCTGGAGACGGGATTGAACCGTCGTCCTCCCGAATGCGAGTCCAGGGTCAAATAAGGAGGAAGGGATAGATAACATTCCACCAGAATTTCTAAAATCATTGGGGGAAGTGGCAACAAAACGACTATTCACGTTGGTGTGTAGAATATATGAGTCTGGCGGTATACCATCTGACTTTCGGAAAAGCATCATCCACACAATTCCGAAGACGGCAAGAGCTGACAAGTGCGAGAATCATCGCACAATCAGCTTAACAGCTCATGCATCGAAGCTGCTTACAAGAATAATATACAGAAGAATGGAAAAGTAAATCGAGAATGCGCTAGGTGACGATCAGTTTGGCTTTATGAAAAGCAAAGGGACGAGAGAGGCAATTCTGACGTTACGGATAATAATGGAAGCAAGGCTAAAGAAAAATCAAGACACTTTCATAGGATTTGTCGACCTGGAAAAAGCGTTCGACAATATAAAATGGTGCAAGCTGTTCGAGATTCTGAAAAAAGTAGGGATAAGCTATAGGGAGAGACGGGTCATATACAATATGTACAACAAACAAGAGGGAATAATAAGAGCGGACGCTCAAGAACGAAGTGCTCGTATTAAGAAGGGTGTAAGACAAGGCTGTACCCTTTCGCCTCTACTCTTCAATCTGTACATCGAGGAAGCAATGATGGAAATAAAAGAAACGTTCAGGACTGGAATTAAAATAAAAGGTGAAAGGATATCAATGATACGATTCGCTGATGACATTGCTATCCTGAGTGAAAGTGAAGAAGAATTAAATGATCTGCTGAACGGAATGAACAGTCTAATGAGTACACAGTATGGTTTGAGAGTAAATTAGAACAGCGAGAAACGTAACATCAGGATTGATGGTCACGAAGTCAATGGAGTTAAGGAATTCTGCTACCTAGGCAGTAAAATAACCAATGACGGACGGAGCAAGGAGGACAAAAAATGGTTCAAATGGCTCTGAGCACTAAGAGACTTAACATCTGTGGTCATCAGTCCCCTAGAACTTAGAACTACTTAAACCTAATTACCCTAAGGACATCACACACATCCATGCCCGAGGCAGGATTCGAACCTGCGACCGTAGCAGACGCGCGGTTCCGGACTGAGCAAGGAGGACATCAAAAGCAGACTCGCTATGGCAAAAAAGGCATTTCTGGCCAAGAGAAGTATACTAATATCAAATACCGGCCTTAATTTGAGGAAGAAATTTCTGAGGATGTACGTCTGGAGTACAGCATTGCATGGTAGTGAAACATGGACTGTGGGAAAACCGGAACAGAAGAGAATCGAAGCATTTGAGATCTGGTGCTATAGACGAATGTTGAAAATTAGGTGGACTGATAAGGTAAGGAATGAGGAGGTTCTACACAGAATCGAAGAGGAAAGGAATATGTGGAAAACACTGATAAGGAGAAGGGACAGGACATCTGCTAAGACATGAGGGAATGACTTCCATGGTACTAGAGGGAGCTGTAGAGGGCAAAAACTGTAGAGGAAGACAGAGATTGGAATACGTCAAGCAAATAATTGAGCACGTAGGTTGCAAGTGCTACTCTGAGATGAAGAGGTTAGCACAGGAAAGGAATTCGTGGCGGGCCGCATCAAACCAGTCAAAAAAAAAAAAGAAAAGATCGACAGAGGCATAGAAACTAGGCTAGCTGAACATGAACGCAGGTGGAAGCTGCAGAATTCTGACCACACATATTCTGAGCACGTACTGAGTGAGAGGCACAGCGGCCATCCTCAGTCCCATGTCCCCCACAAAACCGTGGATTCTGCACCGTTTCTGAGAAAACGACGGTCAGTGTTTAAGACCTACTTTAGATGCCGTTCAGCGAGTGGTAATCTCAACCGCGGAATGAGGGAACAGTGGCTAGCGTCGCATCCTCTCGCTTTTTCGCCCCGAGTTCGAAATATGATTATGGTTCTATTTTTCCATTTCTTACTTTCTTTCACTTATCCACCCATGTCCATAGACGAATACATCTTATCAAGTTAAGAGATACGAGGATGTTATTAATTATAAAATAGCAACTGTGTTTCGCTATATGTGTCATACATTTATTAGGCCCATATAATGTTTGTATGTAAGGTATTTTAAGATTTTGCAAAATTTTAAATGTCTATATTTTTATATTTTCCTTTTACGACAATTGTAATATTTTTTTCTTATATTCATCCTTCAGGATATTTGGTTCATTCTTTTGGACGATAAGGTCGTAGAAACATTTGAAACATGTAAATTCCGAACGTCACGACAATCGCGTGGAGGCAGGTTTGCCGTAGTGACATTTCTTTGCACTAATCTCACTCGGGAAAGAAACTTCGTTAACATTGCTGAAGATGTCACGTGTTGGCGATAATTTCGAGGCAAATCACGCATGACAGATCACTTCACCGATAACTAGTGCTTGCAGCTAAAATGAATCAAGATGAACCACAGGTATTTCACCGGAAATAATTACAAATAATCTTCTCTTTCGTTTATTGTCTTTTTTAATTCAGTCACCAGACATGCATTTGTCGACGAATAAGGACTACGTTTTTTCAATATAAATTGCAAAACATTCGCTTAATAATTTTCTGCGGTCATGAGTAGATAAATAGAAAATAAAAATAATATCCTGTTCCGAACAAGAGATGAAAAAGTGTGCCGGCAGATGTGCCCGAGCGGTTCTAGGCGCTTCAGTCTGGAACCGCGCGACCGCTACGGTCGCAGGTTCGAATCCTGCCTCGGGCATGGATATGTGTGACGTCCTTAGGTTAGTTAGGTTTAAGTAGTTCTAAGTTCTATGGTACTGATGACCACAGATGTTAAGTCCCATAGTGCTCAGAGCCATTTGAACCATTTTTTGAAAAAGTGTGAAACTGTGACGCCAGCCAAAACGCTAGTGCTTTAGTTGAGCTGTTTATACGCTACAACGTACAGAAAGTACCTTGAAAAATTTGACCGTCGTTTTCTCAGAATAGGTCGAGTATCTACGGGTAAATTGGGACACGTATTCGCTTGTATTGACCTCTCTTCCACCAAGCCCAGTTTCTGGTAAATGGGGTTATGGCACTTCCTCTTCAGCGCTCCTATACTTCGCAACATTGTACGAAAGTGGAAATGCGAATCTTTACATAAATCGCAATAGTAACAACTCTTGCTGTGTCAGGGCTTGTGTGGTTTCTGCTACAAGAAAAATAAGCAGACGGGCACCTGCGGGGGCGTCGTGGGAAGCGGCGGCTGGAGACACAATACACACGCCGGACAGGGCAGGACGGGGCGGTTATTTATCGGCCTGCGTGGAGTGTCGCGCGGCGTGTCGCGCGGCGTGTCCACAGCCTCTGGAGACGTCGCTCTTTGTCCTCTCGCTGGTCTCCGCTGCGAGCGAGCGATACGCAACCCTGAGACTGGATCGCTCCACAGCCTTGCTATAAAACACGTACTCAGTTTTTCGCGAGAAATCTTTTGATAGAGTTTAATATCTATTATTCTGATCTTTGCCATAACTCTGTGCACACACAAGATGACTACCCGATTTTGCACTTTGGAGTTAGAAAAATGAGACATGTGAAACAACTTAAAATGGCTTATATTAGTCTCACATCCTGAGGCGTTCAATGTTCCTGGCTGATTTTTAGCCAATGACAATTAAACCCTCATAGCGGGTTAGAGGAGGGAATGGATTGACGTAAGGTCCATTCCTTCGCTCACCCCGCTAGATGGGTTGTAACATCATCGGGAGAGCCGCCAATTAGCGAAGGACGCCACCGAAGCTACACAACCCTACTATCAGTAATTTTCGATTGTTTGCTATGTCATCACATTCTCAATATCATCAGTGGCCCCACTCAGGTGTGTTAAGGGAGCCCCCACTTTAAGTGTTTCTCACAATAATAATGTTTCGGCATCAGCTCCCAGCAGGCCTACACAGTCAACTATGAGGTCTGCGGGTCAGCTACCAACGCAGTTCTGCGGCTTGGGGCTGCTAGCATGTTGGCCTAAAATTCTACAACGAGGAAGCGTTCCACCGATAGCAGTGGACAGGCTTGGTAAATGCTGTGGCACCAATCAGAATGCCCAGAGCCGACTATATGACAGGAACCTGTAACGCCGGAAATGCATATCCTCCTATTTCCATCTATTGTACTATTATTTTTTTCCTTGTTTTGTTACCTCAAGATATGACATTTCTGTCTCTTTATATATTGTAATTGTTTTACTGTTTGTATATATATATATTTATGCACTCATGTCGATGTATAATTGGTTTGTTTCGTAAATATTATTTGTATTTTACGCTGGGTCTTGCCTAGGGAAAACTGCTATCGAACGATTACATCGATAGGTCGTGTGAAGAATGAAAGTGTGTAGGATCTTTGGTAGTGTTAACTCTGCCGCGTGGAGCGCGGGCAGGGCAGTGAGAGTCTGGCTGGAGTAGCGAGTGGAGCAGGTGTGTTGTGTGACGCTCCCGCGAGTTGCCGCGCTTTCGGGGTTTGGCAGCATGTAATTGCGCTCGACTCGCGATGATAGTTTCTGACATGGTGTCGCGGACGGGAAGCATTAGCTGGCGCACATCAAGAGCCCGTTTCGCCTGGTGACCGTGTCGAGAAGAAGGCGCGCCAACATCCAGCTTCTGCAACAGCGACGGCCGACAATGAGTGACTGTCGCCACCTCCTCGATCGACGGCTTCAAACCTTCAATCAACCAACAAGGAAGACTAAAAGCACGTAAAGTTTCAGAACTGTATGGCAGACCTCAGCTTTTCAAATTGTTCCATTTGCCTCGCAAAATTACAGCAAGTTAGCATGAACCTTTGTTGCTCATTGTCCCAATTGCATTGCCAAGCAGGGTCCCTTCCTTTTCCGAAATGAACCCGAGTGTCGTTGAAATTCAAACGCCAGCATTAAAATAATATAATTAGATTTCACTGCTTTAATTTCAAAGTTCAGTAGCTGGCTACAATATTTAGGTTACACGAGCACAAATTTAGAGTGCGAGTTTTGTTAGCATATTTTAGCTTACCTGTGACTGCAGCTCAGCTTGGTACGTACTAAATTTTACTATTGTTAATAGTTCAGAATCATTTAATTCAAGTTCAAAGTTAAATCTCTTGTTTCTAAATTGCGTAGAGTCAAGTTGCTTTTGAAATGATTGTTGAGGTAGTCCAAGACTAACCGTATTTTACTGGATTTCGATGTGCTTCAGAAAGAAAGCTCACTATTAACTTCAGTCACTAAATTAACTTTCGATTTTCCGGTTTTATTAATTCTTTTGCTAAATTAAGTCAGAGTGTAGCGAAATTTATTACTTCTGACAAACTTTCAGATTTCACACTACACGTGTCAACCTTCAGTTGCCACGCTTCTAGTGTTAATTATATGTGTAATAACCTTTCTTTTTCAGTTACTATAGTAATTGTCCTTAGGACTGGCGACCGTGATTTCCCCCAAATCTCAAATATCTAATTACCGCTAGTTAATTGTTAACGTAACGGCCGCACATTTACTTTCTTTATTAACTTTACCCCTTTTCAAAATTAATTTCCACCAGTTTCACTTGCATTTTTCCTTTCATTTAGATGTAACCCTTTCCTCCCTCTTTACCGATAGATTAACTTCGGTGACGATTGCTTTTCCCAAATTTCCATTAGGTACACGCGGTTTAATTTTTCACTGTCATTAAGGTCGATAAGTGAGGGGGAGGTTACAAACCTAGCTCCTAGTATAGAATCCTAGGCTGGCGGAGTTCATGTGTTTCCAACTCAGACGCAAAAAAAATGGTTCAAATGGCTCTGAGCACTATGGGACTTAACATCTATGGTCATCAGTCCCCTAGAACTACTTAAACCTAACTAACCTAAGGACATCACACAACACCCAGTCATCACGAGGCCGAGAAAATCCCCGACCCCGCCGGGAATCGAACCCGGGAACCCGGGTGCGGGAATCGAGAACGCTACCGCACGACCACGAGCTGCGGACTAACTCAGACGCAGCGGCATTTCGTAGGCGCTATGTATTCGACCAGTCTTTACGACAGTCGCGCGTATGTGTGGCCAAGCTGCTACAGCCACATCGAGCAGCATCATCATCTGGGCGAAGTAGCTGGTGTAGGAGCTGTCGGCTAGCACCTAACCTATAATGTTGCTTTACACAACTCTTACCTGCCTTATCACTTCTTTCAAGAGGCCTACTCTTTTCTGATACTATTTCTAAAATCAGTGAAGGTATTTTAAATCTGTCTTGTAACACCAACGAAATGCGTATTTTTGTCACCAAATGTGATTCATTGAAATAAAATGACTAAAGTGGTTTTAATGAAACGCTTATACAATTTGGCTTCCTTTCTCCATCTGAAAACAGTTAATTACAAAAGATATTGATGTTAGTACTTAAGACTTTTGCTCACACGGTGGAGGAAAACAGAAGTCCTTACATTTTTTTTAATCAACTAATGTATTTTCTTACCCTTGAGATTTCAAAATTTGTCTGGGAAAAATGGTAAAACTTGTCTGGAAATCAGGGAAATATCAGGGAATTCCATTTGGGGAAACTTGTGGCAAGCCGGAGTGTTGTTGTCGATCTGGTCCATGATAAGGTTGTAAATTTGTTTTTGATTGTCGTTGAGGAGTGGTTTGTTGTGAGCAACGTATCGCACCAGTTCGTTGATGCTGTGGTCTTTTCCATTGTAATTTCGAAGTTTAGCACACTGATAGCGTCTTTTAGTGATGTTTGCACCCCAGGTTGTTCTAAGGTATGGTTTTTATCGCTAAACATTTATCTTCTAGGCGATTGAGTGTTTCATTGAAGTTGCCGTCGTTGAATTCGATGATCAGTGCAGGATGAGCTCGTCGGATGTGGTACAGTATTTCATCACTCATGCCCTCTTTGAAGCAGTCTCATAGCTGTCTTGGATTCGATACGTTACATGTTGTTAGAGTTATGGCGAATAAGTCACTCCTTACTTCAGCTGAGGCTTGAATGAGGCTTCCTGTAGTGTTTATTCCCAGTGGTTACCGTTTTCCGTTTGTTCCAAACGATGGTTTGCTTTTCTGCACGTCTGGCACGGGTAGCCGTCAACAGTCTTGAGATCCCCGTATTTCGTGTGGCAACATCCTGAGATAGAAGCATTCGGCGTTGTTCAGATGTCCAATGTATACTCGGCCTATTGAGCCAGTTTCCATGAATCCTGGATGATCTTCTACTGGAATTCCATGTTTTAGTTGCTGAAAGATTTTTCTTGTTGTGTTCCGCGTCTAATAGGAAGAGACGCCGACATATTGTAACGTTTGCGCGAATAGGTCCAGTTTGTAACTGTTGGTAAAAAGCTGTTACTATTTTCTGAGCTGGTTCGCTTGCAGTTTTTCTGGTGGTGTCTTGTGTGAAGTAAACTCTGTCCGTTTTCTAAATGTACTACTGTATGTTACACAGTTGGTTCGTATTCGTGATGGAAAAACCGAAAAGCCCATCACATTGCCTCATTACTGTTGAAGTACCTTCCAATTTGGTTTCTGTTTTGCTGTTCTCTGTCTTCGTCTGTTTAAAATACTGCCACTTCACTGCCTTTGTTCAAATACTTACAGACATATTTGATGGATTTCACCGAACTGCAGTATTCTACGTTTAGGTGTGCTTAGAAATTTCGTAAAATAGTGCGTTATATGGTACTACACATTGATTACCTATTTACGATTCGTCGCTACCTCCTATTAGTATTTTTGCTGTGAAGCCACCGCTTTTGCATCATCATCATCATCATCTGTATTTGGGATAGCTATTGCTCCGGTTCACGTGTTGTCCAAGTATGCTTTTGGTTTTTTTTTCTTTCTTGCACATTTTCCACCACTCATGCATGGCGAATTTCGATTTAATGGCCCGCATGGTCCGTGAATCATGTTCTTCACTACTATGCCGTATACTACTATGTCGTACCATGTCTCCTTGTGGATTGGGAAATTTAGCTTCGATGAATTCAGCTGGGATGAATTCTGTCGTGTAGCCATACGAAATTGCGTGAGTGAGGCAGTAATCGTTTTCACCATTGTATTGTGTACGTCAAGCATCTATCGGTTCCAAAGATGAGGTATTTTATGATGACTTCAATAAATGTCATTTGTTTTTGCAGGAAAACTCTGGCTATTATGTCGTGTAGATGCATGGGGGCTTGTCCGTATCTTAGCTGTTGTTTGATTTCTCGCCACGACGAGTTGCCTGGGAATGTTATGAAGAGGCCAGGTCGTCCGCATCTTGTTATCTAGGCCATGGCGCTATGAGTGTATTCGTGCATATATCTCGGACTTGCTATGTATGATGAGCGTAAGATTACCATTGTTGGCCGGCCGGGGTAGCCGAGCGGTTCAGTCTGGAACCGCACGACCACTACGGTCGCAGGTACGAATCCTGCCTCGGGCGTGGATGTGTGTGATTTCCTTAGGTTAGTTAGGCTTAAGTAGTTCTAAGTTCTAGGGGACTGATGACCTCAGAAGTTAAGTCCCATAGTGCTCAGAGCCATTTGAACCATTTACCATTGTTCCAGTGTCGTCAATGTTTCCGTCATTTATTACCGCATTTCAAAGGTGGATGTATTTTTCAGCGTGCAGTTTCTTCTGGTTAAGACTTATGTAAAGCAGCTGTTCCTCCTCTATTTTTGCACACACATCTACCAGGAATTGTTGAAATAAAGGGCGAGTGTTGAGAATTTGATTGTATGTTTCACTGTCTCTGATCGGTAGCATAGACGTCCTTGGAAGTAATTTATTTTTGTGTGTTTCAGGTTGGATTTGTTTCACATCAAAATGATCTACATCCGAACAGAAATATTAGTGGACCATGTGAACAGTGTGTCTCTGCAGTGCGATGTTGTACTCATTCTTCGTTGCAGTCTTACGTTACGACTTGGGTCTTCATTGCCCACAATTACGATGGCGGCTTCGTCTATCTGAGGTGCATAAAATCGACGTTCGTGTTTTCCAAGTGGTCTTTTGTCTACTCCAATAACTTTATAGTCATCATAAATCTTCGGTCTAGTGCTGTTTTGAATGCGCGAATCAGTTGATTGTATTTGTGTAAGATACTCTGTACGTCATGGATCATTTCCTGTCTCAATCCTCTGATATTTGTGCACCGTTGGTCCGTTTCTGTCTCTTCATTTCCGGTGAAATATACTTGCAGAAATTTATTATCTTCGTTGGGTAATGGTAGTAATGATACCATGTAATGATAAATTTATCCTTGGATGGAAAAGAAAATGTAATAGGTTTCATATCTGTTAGTGTCGAGCGAAGTGACACCGGAAGAAGTCATTTGGGAGCAGGCATTGTACCCTTTTATATTTTGAAGAAAGTGTTTTGATTCTGTAGTTTCCCCGCTCATGTAATGCAAAAATTCGTGCGGAGCTGCTTCCATTGACGGTAATCGAATTTTTCCATTCATGCAGCAGAATCCTGGTGTTCCTCTACCGAATTTTCTCACGTAGGAAAATTGGCGGATATTATCAATTTTTCTAATTACGACGTCTCTCTCTTCTATTTTTTCATCGGGTCGTAGTGAAATACTTCATTTGTTAGGTTGTACTATTTACTTGTCGTCGTTTGGCGCTTCTCGTGGAGTGAAATTTTCATGGCTGGCTTGAGTTCGGAGTCTTTTCTTGTAAAATATTGTTGCAATTATTGATTCTTCAATCCGTTCATCTCGTCGTTCTTCGGTTTCTTTGCTTCTCACGGTGCTCATTCTCGTTTGCTGGGAACTTAAACGTGCTTCGGTTTCCTCGTTTGTTTCGTTTTTTCGCTGTTCTTTTTGTTTTCGCCGTTTTGCTTCAGAACTGGCAAGATCTTCTCCTATTTTACGTTGGACATTGTCTGAAATATAAATCAAATCAACTTTTACTAACAATACACTAAGTACGCTTTACACATTTTTCACACTTTATTTCCGACTTATATTCAGTCTCTGTGTTACTTTGATAACTCACACTTCATTGTTTGCTTTTATTCACTCAGTGCGCTATTTTTTTGGTTCCCCACTTCTGCCCTGATAATAAACTGCCGGCGGAACCCGCAACAGGTCTTCCTTTACATATCCCTATCAGTGGGTAGCCCCATCAATGAAGAATTACAGAACATACCAAAAACGCTTCAAATGGTCCACAATATTCCAGAACATTCTGCAACATTCAAGAGTGTTCTGGTATTGTGGAACATTTCGGAACATTCTGGAATGTTGTGGAAAGCTCCCGAATACTCTCGAATGTTCTGAAATATTCTCAAATACTCTCGAGTTTTCTGGAATGTTCCAGAAATTTCTAGAGGGCGAAACTTCCCAGCCCTTATCCTCATACGCACGCCCTTCTGTTAAAAACGGAAACCACCATCATGGATGGGGGATAGTGGGCTACTACACCATATAATTCCCTTGATCTTACCGGGACACGTTTCTGAGGCTTTAGCAGCACGCACTCTACGTGCTTACTTTTATAATATAATATTACTGAGTACACACAATGCGTTATTAAGATGAAAGTAACCGAATGAGTCGCTGGAGAGAAATATGCCCGCATGGTGGATGACTTGAGGGACACACGGGTTTGGGACCGTTAAATGTTCCAATGTGTGTGAAATATTATGGGACTCAACTGCTAAGGTCATCAGTCCCTAAGCTTACACACTACTTAACCTAAATTATCCTAAGGACAAACACACACACCCATGCCCGAGGGAGGACTCGAACCTCCGCCGTGACCTTTGGGACCGTTAACTGACAAGTGTTGCTCGTATTCAACCGTACTGGTAGTCAGTCAGTTGATTTGGTATCTGTGGAAGTCCTAAGAAATTAGCTGATGAGAACTCCTTTATATGAAAAAACGGATTTAGAAACGTAACATCGCATCAAGAATGAGAAAGGAATCTAATACGGCTTTGTTTTGAGCGTTCGTTCGATGTAATACAGCTAATCAAAGGGAATACTGAATCAGGACGTCCTAAGTGAATTTGAAACCTAATGTTCCTATACGAGTTCAGTGTCTGAACCGCTGCACTTTTTGTACCTGCCAATCTTGAAGCACTCTGTTCATATGTTGTAGAGAACGACTGCTGCCCGCTCAGGTACAGACCTCGATAACCGGAGTCCGCAGCTCGTGGTCTCGCGGTCCCGTTCTCGCTTCCCGAGCATGGGGTCCCGGGCTCGATTCCCGGCGGGGTAGGTATTTTCACCTGCCTCTAGATGACTTGGTGTTTGTGTTGTCCTCATCATATCATCATGATTCATAAAAGTGGCGAGATCGGACTTAGCAAAGGTTGGGAATTTGTATGGGCGCTGGTAACCGCGCAGCTGATCGCCCCACAAACCGATCACCATCACCACCACCACCACCACCACCACCAACACCACCACCATCGATACCTGGAAGTTTCGCCGAGAGGCAGCAGGACCCTGCTCTTAAAACATTAGTGCTGTATACAAGCCAATGGTCAGCCAGCGCATTCACGTCGTGATCACACGTCCAATGAAGGCTGAGAACGGACGTGGTTACGCCAGCATTATGTGCCGGGCGTGGTACAGCAAAGTACGCCAGGCAGCAGCAGAGCTGCGCCGCGACGTTGAAAACTATTATAACAGCTGTTCATCTGCAGTTGGCTGAAGGTCACTGTGTGCTTATCAGATCGTGGGGAAGTAACTGGTTAGCTGTTGCTGGTAACTAATCTAGAAGATGAGGATTATTAGCATAGTAGTTACACTTGACAAAATAACTGCGTAAGGAGTGAAGAGTTTCTACTAAAATCACTAACATCTTTCCTTCCATAAAGGACTAAGACTAAAAAAATAATGGGATACCCATTCTATTAATGCTAGCGTCAGGTTCGCTTCCCTGGTAGTAGTTATTACTGTGGGACAACCAGAGCATCGTTAGGCGAACTTATGAACAGCTGCTTCAGTGCCCCTCATTACCTGGGGGCTGCTTGTATAAGGAAGCAGTGACATCATCAAGATTCATCTACTGGAATCAACGGCTGGCTGGATCGGCGACATGCTAATCACGCATCCCACGATCAGAGATCGCTCATCAAAAAATGGCTCTGAGCACTATGGGACTTAACATCTATGGTCATCAGTCCCCGAGAACTTAGAACTACTTAAACCTAACTAACCTAAGGACAGCACACAACACCCAGTCATCACGAGGCAGAGAAAATCCCTGACCCCGCCGCGAATCGAACCCGGGAACCCGAGCGTGGGAAGCGAGAACGCTACCGCACGACCACGAGCTGCGGACAATCGGTCATCGTTCTGCCTTGAAGGCAGCAGTCAGCCAGTCGGAACAATGCTAAGGTGTAGTCAGGAAGTGCTATTACGATTTACTTAAGGACCAAATACTATAAAGATCATACATAAATTGACTGACATTTTTCTAAAACGTAGTCTATATCAGTCGTTAAAAAGTAATACACGTCATCGGTTCGTGTTGCATATTAACTGCGTGCAGCAGTTGCCGGCAACGTATCCAAATGTATAATCGTCATTTACACCGACAGCGCTTCCAGTTGATCGGTCTTCTCCCCTGTGACAATATGGTGCTGTGTTTTGAATTTATGCATGAGGGAGACTCATACATATTTAAGCAGAATCAGCCAATTTTCTACACGGAGCATACACAATACTATTTCTTCTCCGCAAGCAAAGACGTGAGAAGATCAAATTCGTTAGCACCTCTCTCTATGTTGCATGTCTTATGTTAGTGCTGTCCGAAAGCTATGAGCTTAGGCAAATATTACTCCTCCAGAAACTTCAGGCATCATATGCCATTCCTGCCACAATACGTCTCCTTATTTTACTTTTATTTATTTATTTGTAGGAATTAGTCGTCGTTGTAGACGATTATGAGATGTTTATAATGAAAGCTAATGTTTTCCAAACGTGTCGCTGAGTGAAGCAGCCCAATACTGCTGATTTTGTTACTGTCGTCCAGGAATCTGATTTTAGTGAACCGCTTGTTATTATTTAATGGGCAGTAGGTTACTTGCTGATGCTAATTTTACTCCGCCCCCTTCCTTTGATCATTGCAAGTAATGAAAGTACGAAATTATACGACAAGCTGCCATCACATCCACTTACGTCATATATAAATCTATGATCGCTTGAACTAAACACTCAAGTAGCGTTAACTGCCCATTCGCATTGGAAACAAGGATAGGGTAGGCAGTAAGAGTATTTGTCTGAAGTAAATTAGACAAACCGACGGAAATTCCCAGTTTCTAACACTATTTTTTTTCCAGAATGAGATTTTCACTATGCAGCGAAGTGTGCGCTGATATGAAACTTCCTGGCAGAATAAAACTGTGTGCCCGACCGAGACTCGAACTCGGGACCTCTGCCTTTCGCGGGCAAGTTCTCTACCATCTTTTTTTTTCCTTTTTTTTCAGGCTTTATTTCTTCAAAATCTGAACACGGAAAAAAGATATTGTAATTTAGAGTTTCATGTATAATCGTCACATGTTTACTGCCTAGTACACTGAAGCACCAACAGATGGAGCTGTTACTTTCGCAGTACACCAAAGAACCAATAGATTGCGCTGTTTTTTAGCTCAGTGACAGATGTATTTTTCCACGTCAGCGCCAGGATTAAGCTCCGTAATATTATCTTTGCGAAAACAAACAGCGAATTTAATTCGCTAGGATATACCGATTTCCTGATTTTGTGTATTGAAAACCCAACGAGGTTGAAACTTCTTGGCCGATTAAAAACTGTGTGCCGGACCGAGGCACGACCTCGTCACCTTTGCGTTTCGCGGGCAAGTGCTCCACCATTTTTTTTTTTTTTTTTTTTTTAATGTTCGCTGCGGACAGGATTCGAACCTGTGTGGGCAGAGCCCATTGGTTTTCAAGTCCAACTCCTTAACCACTTTTTTGTGTTACATTCTTTTTTTGTGTTTTTATTTGGATACAAAATTAGGCAGTTCACAAACACTAAATGAAATGCATCCTCTGCAAAAACAAAAAAACAAAAAAAAATCATTGTAAAACAAATCACAAATGTAAAGGAACAGGGATACAGGGATGTTGTTTTTATTTATTTATTTATTTATTTATTTTCCATAAAGATCACTCTGTTAAAAGGAACATGTATATCATTTCATGGTATAGTATGTGCATTATATATGGAGCGGTGAGAGAAGCGTGAGGTTCATTATCAGCTGTCAAATGTGCACACCGGCTGCACCCGGGACACCCCAACTACGCGGGGGGTCGAGGAAGACTGCCTGAAGATAGTTGGCAAAGGTTTTCCGATAGTGTGACCATCGATGAACCTCATTGTGGGCTTGCTGCAAGAAATACCAAAAGTCGAGTCGCGACTTGGCAGCATCCCCATAGAGGTACTCGATCGTCCAACCTTTGACCCAGATGATCGAGTGTGATTTAGTCGCCGGAAAGTAGTCACTCTCCGCATGTAAGAAGGAAGCAGGTGTAATATGTTGCAGGGTCACACGGAGGCAGCAAGCCACCATCTGTATTCCTAGGAGCCATACGTCCTCCACCGTGATACAAGTTAAGCGGTGATGATCGTCATCCACTTGGCGACATTTCGGGCATAGTGGAGTGTCTACTAGTCCAATTGCATGGAGTCGTTAGTTGGTGTTGAACTTACCACAGGTGACAGAGAACCACAGTGCCCGAACGAAGGTAGGAAGGAATTTTTGGTGCACATGTCTCCAAATCTTCGGCCAATGCAACTTGGGGTGTTTGAGTTCAATGACATTACGACTTACCCGTCGTAGCAGCCAAACATAAAATTCCTTCGCGCATGGTGGTCTCGTGCGCGGAAGCTCGTCGTTGATATAACTAAGTTCCACGATAAATGTTGATACATGCGCAAAATGTGACGTAATGTTGCCCACCGCCACCGGAGGTGTGAGGGACGCTGGAACTTGGAGATCCAGTAGGCGGGATGTAAGGGAATCACGCCCGCTACGCCATTGCTTGTACATCGTGGCTAGAAGGAGCGCCGTCGCTCGGCAGTGAACATTCGTGAGTCCCCCTTGTCCATAGGGAGCGCGAGCGTTGCGTATCGCACCTTGAGGGGCGATCCAATCATCACAAAATAACCGAGTGCTGATTGAAGTCGACGTCCGAGCGTGAGTGGTAGGGGCAGGATCTGCGAAATATGCACCATTCGAGAAACCGCATAAGTGTTCAGATATTCGACCCGCTGCAAAGGATCAAGGCGCCGTAGGAGAAGTTATCGGACCATGGTACGTGTCGTCTGTAAAATACCTCGGTAGTTAACTGCCGCATTATGTTTTACAGATGAGGTAAAGTCTATGTCGAGATAGCGGAATCGTTGCACATAAGGAAACGAACTGATTTCTTCCGGGGTAAGGCCCCTTCCAACCGGCATTGCCGCCGATTTGTTCATGTTCACTGCACTACCCGCCGTCACACTGTGGTCCAACAACAGTTCAAGGACCGTCTTCACCTCTTCCTTAGAACGAACGAGCAGCAGGAGGTCGTCCGCATAGGTGTAGCCCCGCAGTTCCATCCCAGAAAGAGAATTTGTTAGCCTCCCAATTAATGGTTCCAACGCTATCGCGAACAGCAGCATCGAAAGAGGGCAGCCCTGGCGAATGGATCGTCGAATTTGAATGGGCCCTGCTATACGCCCATTAACCTGTACCAAGGATTGTGCGCCCCCACTACCATCTGAGCTACCGAAGCACGACTCACGCCCGGTCCTCACAGCTTTACTTTTCTGCCAGTATCTTGTCTCCTACCTTCCAAACTTTACAGAAGCTCTCCTGCGAACCTTGCAGAACTAGCACTCCTGAAAGAAATGATACTGCGGAGACATGTCTTTCTGTTTTACTGTCCCTGTTCATGAGGACAGGCAAAACGAACGTAGCACTAGAGTAACTTGGGACCGCTCTATCGAGTGGGGACGTAAACTCGCGGTTTAAAAATCATTTTATTTGTAATGTGAAACAAATCGACGCTTCCAGTCGACACTGCACGTCGCATGAAGACTTGAGCCTGATTTGTTTGGGTTGACTCCAGCTACACATTGCAAAAACGAAATTGTAAATATTTACCGAAACACGAAAAAAAACGCGCCTGATGACTGTTAGAAGGAATATCCCGTGTAAACAGCGAAGTGGTCAAACCAAAATTACTTAGCAGCAAAGATTTGCAAGATACTTACATTAACGGCCCAGTGTAATAGTATCCTAAACAAACATATCGATTGAAATGGAACAACGTCTGGAGAAACGTACCCATCGTTGACGTCACGTCGGCCGTCAAATCTTAATGGAACCCCATCGACAATGACTAATTCCCCATCAATCTAAAACTCCGCAAAATAGACTTAATCAGACTCACGGCTACATTATATGCAGAAATGTTGCTTTATTAATCCACAGATTTACTTCTGAACATCTGAAAGTTCCTCCATTCAGCAATTGGCAGTGATCGGCAGTACAGCCCTGCAGATGTAAGTGTAATTGAATTGATACGACCGGAAAGACGCATATACCCGAGAAAAAAGAATAATGCTCCAGTCTGGATGCTTGCGCACACTGCAACATATAAAACACATCACCTAGCAGCAACGTTTATCGGCTGTTTAACACACACTGAAAATAAACACTAGAAAATAACAAGAATTGGCTGAAAGCTTTGGCAACATGCTACAAATAGTGACCACGCCATAGACAACAACACGAATAAGAAGAAAGTGATGATGACGATCAAAGTACTAGTAGTGATGCTGTAGGTCTATCCTTTGAAAGAAAGAAATTGATGATAAAAAACCGGAGTGAACTAAATACATTTCTTAACTTCTGTAATTTAGAACCACAAGAAGGTAAATTAAAACTGCTTGAAACCAAAGAAAACGATTTTCAACAAATTTTAATCTTCTACCAAGCTTTTCTCGTGCTTGAAGGCACAAAAGAGACGGAATAAAGTTTACGAAGTTCCGCCGTATTTCGCTAGCAATGATCCGAAGTTCGAATGGAAATATTTTCTCCTCCCTTCGCCAACCAGTCAAGCCTGAAAGCCGTGATTTTTTAACGAGCAGTGGAAGCCATACGCCGAGCTTACGTGCCGCAAAAACTCTCGATATTTCGGGGTTGCCTACTGCAGGCAACATAAGCGTGAGCCCGTGCCTCGACCTACAAAACGCAAACAACGGCGGCGGGCGGAATGGAAAAGGTCAGCGATTGATCTATCGGGATATTATCAGCGCTGGGCATTTGAATTTAAATGGGGCAGACTTCAACTCGAGTTCATCCCGTCCGCACACGGTTCAAAGACGCCCCTGTTTTGGAGGGCGGCACGAGCAGCCAAGAACAAAGCCACGGGAAGAGCGCAGCGCTAAGCGGTAATTGGAGCGGCCTTGGCGCAGCAGTAACGCAATGCACAGCACACGCCCCACACAGCACGCTGTACCAAAACTCGCTCTGCGGTTTTCCGCCAACCTTAATCCAATTCCTGTGGCCCTCTGCCTGCTTTTGCGGCCAGACGTGGGCAGTTCAAAAGGCGAATCGCTCCTCCGACTGAGTGGGTAAAGCTCCGGTATTGTATCGTGACATTATCATATTAAATGGTGCCTCAAACCACACCACACTAAGCAGTACTTCCAAGCATGTTCATACACTGATTATAAATAGGCAGTCCTTTATATCCTGCAAATTATTTCTATGTGGATGTGCGTCACTCTTCTTAGGTAATCGATTTCGTTCATTTATAGGAATTTGTAAACACTGATGTGGGATGCTGTGCGCAATTTATCAACAAAACACAATCTTTTCGGTAAATTAGGGAAAAAAATCACAAACCTGAAAATCATGTAAGAATTAGTAAACCAATAGTCATAAAATCGCTGTTTTTCACTGATTTTCGTTAATACTGGACCGATTAAATTCGCTAGGGCTACCTACGCTGGGCAGACAACCGCAGTAAACTGGTAGTTAGCACTGAAAGACTTAGAAAAGAATAGACTCATCATTTACTGAATAGAAGATTGAAAAGGCCGCATCCATGAGTGATCTAGTAGTCTACAGCAATTTCATCAAATTTGTTTGTGTTACCGAGAAAAAAATGAAACGAAAACATCCTATTAGAGTAAGAAAGGAGTCAAAATCGCGCACTTTAAGTTACAGTCGCGCGCACTGGAGTTAGGCGCTTGCTACAGATACCTGGATGTAGCCGCAAATATACAATTTGCGTTAACGTGTGCATCACAGAGTCGTGTTATCAACAATGAGTGTTGTATGAGGTCTGCAATATATTATTAAATTCTCGGCGACTTTAAAAGATTGTGCAATACCTTTTAGGTCGGCTTCGTTTTATTCCGGGGTAAAAATAAATGGAGATACCGTACGGCTATCGCCTACCGTCGGGTAGACCGTTCGCCTGGTGCAAGTCTTTCGAGTTGACACCACTTTAGCGACTTGCGTGTCGATGGGGAGGAAATGACGATGATAAGGACAACGCAACACCCAGTCTCTGAGCGGAGGAAATCTCCGACTCAGCCGGGAATCGAACCCAGGCCGTTGGGTATTACATTCCCTCGCGCTGACCACTCTGCTACCATGGGCGGACTATTCTGGGGTTATAGTTTCTTTTAATAATACAGCATAAGAAGTTAATGAACAATGTAACATATTACGTAAAGCTACATACAGCATAAGAAGTGCCTGAACAATGTAACGTACCACGTAAAGTTACATTGACACACAGCTCATCGGTACCGGCGTAAATATGATATCGTGCTCGCGCGATCAAGTTTAATGGAATGCCTTACAGTACATTCCAGGGACGTCCCTCTTATGCACATTAAACCACAACGAACCAGATGCCCATAGGATCAAGTGCTGGTAAGCAAAATGTTCACCACCTTTTCATGCGTCCGTGTCGGCTAAACGTTCAAATTACTCACAGTAACACTTGCCAAATACAAGATTTTGCTTACACACTATGCCTTTCTTAGGTTCTCCACCTCAGTTACATACACTTAATAGTCCCTGTTTTTAGTTATAACTTCACTGTAACTTAGGTCAAGAGTTTCTAATTCAGAGATTTGTCACTTACGTTACACAGTTTAATTTGGAACTCGTCTCTGCGGATCTCTCTGTTAGTCGTGAAAAACAAACATGTTTTCATTGTATTCACATAAAGACAGTATTTATCATTACTCATTCCACTCCTCCTCCTGTACAAGAATATTCATATTAGACTTTCAAATTTATGAGCAAATGCTCAGATCAAGTAAAGCCGATTTTGATTTAAATTTTCTTACTACGCGGTTTCATCGCTATATGCACTACGCTTTCACCATACCACGAACTTGAAATATCTGCACACAGCAGAACAACGACACTCCCATGTGCAAAAATACACGTAAAGGAAACCAAAAATAGAGAATAGCTCAAACTAAGTAGCATTACATCTTAGTATATGCACAACTTTGTATTGAAATATTCGTCCATCCCTTTTATCTACTTACAGCTGATGAATCAGTACCTAATCTAGCTAAAAAAAAATGGCTCTGAGCACTATGGGACTTAACAGCTGTGGTCATCAGTCCCCTAGAACTTAGAACTACTTAAACCTAACTAACCTAAGGACATCACACACATCCATGCCCGAGGCAGGATTCGAACCTGCGACCGTAGCAGTCGCGCGGTTCCGGACTGAGCACCTTAACCGCGAGACCACCGCGGCCGGCTAACCGCAAGGTCACTTCGGCCGGCTAATCTAGCTCAAGAATTTCATTTTTAAAGTAAGAAACTAGAAGAACAACGTTAAAATACTGATTCTGTAAAAAATATTTACATTTCCCTGTTATTACTCTTCTGCAGCTCATACTAATTTCAGTCATTTCAGTTTCATGCTTAAGTGACCATCCATATGCACAAAATGCACACACTGATTATATGTATATTTATATTATGTGTATGTGTGTGTGTTTGGAATTTTCCGTTACTTTTAGAGGGCAGTGAGTTGCTAATGTTCTGAACAGGAACCCATGTCCGGAAACGAAAGGTTTCCGTTCTGCAACGGTACGGTTTCAATTTAGATGTGTAACGCGTCCACGTCTACTTACACTCAGGCTAACTGGTCCTGCATACTTGAACTTTTTACAAAATTTACTGAGCTCGTTCTTCGAAGCTCTGCCACTGAATGTCGTAAGGAAATGTGGTTTCAGCATGATGTCATATCACCTCATTCCTCACGTGCAGTTCGCAGACATCTCAACAAGCAATATTCTGAAAGATGGATAGACCGAGCTGAACCAACTGCGTGGAGGCCGGGATCACCGGATTCATCTCCTGTGGTGTGGTATGCGAAGTTTAATTTACAAGACTCCTATAGAGACAGTTGGATATCTGCTGGCGCTATTTCTGGCTGCTGCATTAGACAATGAACAGACACCAGGTGGAAAGGGTGTACCAGACCGTATTTCGTAGGAATAATGCCTTTACGGACGTTGGTGGCCCCACATAGAGCCGCTGTTGTAATGCATCAGTACTGGTCTGTATGTACAGTATGCTGGGTTCATTTTCCTTTTGGAATAACATAAACACATAGTGTATGAATGTTAACACAAAAAAATGTTGAAATATGTGTGAAATCTTATGGGACTTAACTGCTAAGGTCATCAGTCCCTAAGCTTACAAACTACTTAGCCTAAATTATCCTAGGGACAAACACACACACACACCCTTGCCCGAGGGAGGACTCGAACCTCCGCCGGGATCAGCTGCACAGTCCGTGAGTGCAGCGCCTCAGTGTTAACACAAAGAAATGTAAGTGAGAAACGGCTTTTTCGTTGTTTTCTTTCGAATTTTAACCTAATAATTAAACTGCGTCATGCTAATTCAATTACTCAAACAAAAGTGGATGAGTTTAACATCTGAACTGAAAACGAAGGACAGAAACGGTATATTACCGGACATAGATTTCTGCTCAAAATATTGTGTACATATCACCCTCTACAGCTCCTACAAGTTTGTAAAGGGAATTTCCGAAAAATTTGCAAGTATCCATACTTATACTAATTATCCATTAATAAATGAATAGTATTTGAGGGAAAAATGAAGAGTACTTATTAGACTTTGCCCGAAGAAATCATGAGTTCTTTTATAAATACAGTTTTCAGCTTACATCTCAATATTTTTCATCTCAGTCTTCTGTGAATTCCACATTTAAGCACACACTGCACCTACAGCAAGACGAAGCGTAAAGTGATTTCTTTACAAATATAGTGTTTCATGTAATTATTCACAAAACCTTCGGGCATATAGTAAGTTGTTTAGTAAACAAAAGTAGTATTTGCTACAGTCAGCGAAATTGATGCAAATTATATTATGATTATTTTAAGTAGTGATCTGCTAGTTTATACTTTAGTTACACACATTTGATTAATTTAAAATTCCCAGCATAAAAGCGAAGATTTCGTTCTTCATTTACTTCGGTCTTCACACATATCATTTGTCAAAGACGGTAGTACATCTAACGCTTTCACGTATCAGAGAAACTAATTACCGTTACTCGTGCAGATATCTTTCCAGATCCCAGTTACAATATATTCTTTTAAATTTGCCATATTTAGGAAATGCCAAAAGATGACTATCTGGGTATGGTATGTTGACTATTCGATAGAATCCTGTATAGAATAATTACCATTTGCCATTTCTTTCATGTAAACCAGACGATTTCGAATGAGACATGAGCAGCACTGTTACTCGAACTAAATATTTCTGTAAAGGAACTTATCTTTTGTCGTATGTTCTGGCATGATCAGTGAGTCCAAGAAGTGTTTTCCTTACCTTTTCTTCCAGAGCATGTTGTTCTTCAGGCAGACGTGGTAATGGATTTATGCATTTGTTTCCTTATAGTTATCAAATAATTCTTTAGGTATGTACGGTGTTGTAACAGAACGTATTCTGTAACATCTCAAAACACTTTCGGCAAACGTGATTTCCTCCCATCTCCCCTTCCCTCATTTTAAACGTAATCGGGAAAGGAAGGCTCTGGTTGTCATTCCTCTGTAAAGTACTTCGCGCTCTGACATTAGGCAGCCGCACTGGGGCGGATCGAGTGACAAACAACAGTTGCGTACGAAAATTTAGAAGTTGTACTTCCATAAGGTCATAACTGCGTGCTTTCAGAATTATGACCGAAATTTTCGCGCTGTATAAGTTGTTGATACTAATATCCTGCAAGTATGCTTTTTCCTTCTTAAAATATAAGGTCGAAATGATGTTTCCTTTGAACTATACTGTTCTGCTGGTACAGCATTTATCCACATCACTTGATCAGCCATTTTCTATTAATTGTAAGCTCCAAGTTGCTTACATCTGCATTAAATATTTAATTAAGCCTAAACACTAAATGTGGGAAAATTTTATGTAGCTCGTAAATTGATGTAAAGTGTACTACTCAACATTTTATTCAAAGAAAGTCATAATTTATGGGTTATGCGTTAGTTAATTATCATTATTAGATCTCCAGCGGCATGTTACATATCAAACTAAGGACAAAATTTACTGTTTTGAGCCATACTGCTATCTCAAATTTTTCGGGGGTTTAGTAAGAAATGCCAATGAATACAAAATATTGAATTTGTTCTGCAGTTTGCAGCAACAGGCGAAAGATGGGATTTTAAAATATTATAGAATGTGTGTGTGTGTGTGTGTGTGTGTGTGAGTGTGTAAGGTACGGGAAGGAGAGGGGAGAGTGCAATGGAATGTACTTGGCTCAGAACCGAAGATGAAGTGACAAACAACGAGTTACATTAAACTCTTTGACGCTGTGACTTAGGTATTACGATTTTATCTTCTGCAGGGAAGCTATTTGATTCGGAACTCGAATTGTGATATTACGAAGAAACGTGATATTTTATTTATATTCTAATTACTGGGCAAGAGAGGATCATCTATGTGAAAATTTCGAACTCAGATGACACGTCAGTAATAAGCAAAAATGGAACGCCGGAAGGTCGAAGAAATATACCAAGTGTCTCTCCCGAAGGTCGCCAGGCGAATTTCCTACAGTGTTAAGCTATATTAAATATAATCGTCACAACGTCTGAACGGTTTGCCTTAGAATGTTGAAACTGCACGGTTGGCCACGGGGCGTGATGGAAATTAGCATGTACTTGCACAAGCGCTTTGTTGTTAAGCCCACTTTCATTTGGGTGGGTTCGTCAATTAGCAAAATTGGGGGATTGAGAATCCGCATTTCACTACCGAGAAGTCTCTTCACCCTCAACGGGTAGCTGTGTGGTGTGCAATGTGCGGTCACGGAATAATCGGTGCGATATTCCTTGATGGCACGGTGACTTCAGAACGGTACGTGAAGCTTTTGGAAGACTATTTCACCCCCACTGACGAATGTGACCCTGATTTCGACAAGATGTGGGTCATGCAAGACGGAACTCGACCCCATCAAAGCAGGAGAGTGTTTAGTGCCCTGGAGGAGCACTCTCGGGACCGAATTTTCTGCAGTGCCCAGAGGTCGCTTGCATGGACCTCGATTGGCCGCCATATTCCCCGGATCTGAACAAATGCGACTCCTTTTTGTGGTCCTATACTAAAGACCAGATGTACAGCAATAATCCCAACAAAACACTGCTGTGCAGAAAACAGACACTCGGGAGGTCATCGACAGCATCGATGTTCCGACACTTCAATGGCTAATGAGGAATTTCGCTAAACGTCTGCGCCACATCATCGCCAAGGATGGTAGGCATATCAAAAATGTCATAACCTAAATCCGAATATCTTTAGTGACGTTTACAAATGGTTCAAATGGCTCTGAGCACTATGCGACTTAACTTCTGAGGTCATCAGTCGCCTAGAACTTAGAACTAATTAAATCTAACTAACCTAAGGACATCACACACATCCATGCCCGAGGCAGGATTCGAACCTGCGACCGTAGCGGTCGCTCGGTTCCAGACTAACGCTTAGAACCGCACGGCGACTCCAGCCGGCTGACGTTTACATGTTGAATAAAGTGTGCATGCCGTAGTTGGTAACTAATTTACGTTTTCTTTATATATTCATCAATTTGCAATTTTGTTTTCGCAACTTGTACCTGGAGTCAGCCCAAAACAAATCCTGCTCATCATTTGCTACATACGACGCCCACACTGAAGTCGTCTCTTGATTTTCCTGAGGGTAGGACAATACACTTTAGAGTTGATCGTTTGACTGAGGAGGAGGACATCAAACAGACTAGACCCATCAGAGTCCCATTATTTTGTGGCTGAGAGAGGAAAGATGGTGTGGCGTCGCTCCATGGATGCCAGTTTGCGTACAGTTCGAAGTGATGAACTCATGTTTCATCACCTGTGGCGATGTGCTACGAAATTTGGTCACGATCATCTTCGTAACGTGCAACTAATGGTCCTATATGATTCTTTGTGGTCTTCTGTTAGACGGCGAGCAACCCAGCGGGCTCACATCTTTGATTACCCCAAGTGGCGGTCGAGTGTGGCAACACTACCAACAGAGACGTCCAGCTGTGCTGTGAGGTGTCTGACAGTGATCTGTCTATCACTTCGAATGAGAGTGTCCGCACTTTCCAACGCTGCAGAAGTCACACCTATGTGCGGCCGTTCTAACAGGTTTCCGCGCCCTTGTTACGATGATGACACACACTATGTGATCAAAAGTATATGGACACCTGGCTGAAAATGACTTGCAAGTTCGTGGCGCCCTCCATCGCAATGCTGGAATTCAATATGGTGTTACCCCACCCTTTGCCTTGATGACAGGTTCCACTCTCGCACGCATACGTTTCAGCCAGGCGCTGGAAGGTTTCTTCGGGAGTGGCAGTCCATTCTTCAAGGAGTGCTGCACTGAGGAGAGGTATCGATGTCGATCGGTGAGGCCTGGTATGAAGTCTGTGTTCCAAAACATCCCAAAGGTGTTGTATCGGATTCAGGTCATGACTCTGTGGAGGTCAGTCCATTACAGGGATGTTACTATCGTGTAACCACTCCGCTACCGGCAGTGCATTATGAACAGTTGCTCTATCGTGTTGAAAGATGCCATACTCTAATTGCTCTTCAACAGTGAGAAGCAAGGAGGTGCTTAAAACATCAATGTAGGCCAGCGCTGTAATAGTGCCACGCAAAACAAGAGGTGCAAGCCCCCTCTATGTAAAACACGACCACACCGTAACACCGTCTCCGAATTTTACTGTCGGCACTATACACGCTGGCAGGTGATGTTCACCGGGAATTCGCCATACCCACACCCTGCCATCGTATCGCCACATTCGTCACTCCACACAACATTTTTCCACTGTTCAGTGGTCCAATGTTTACGCTCCGTACACCAAGCGAGGCGTCGTCTGGCATTTATCGGCGTGGTGAGTGGCTTATGAGCAGCCGCTCGACCATGAAATACAAAATTTTCTCACCTCCTGCCTAACTGTCATAGTACTTGTATTGGATCCTGATGAAGTTTGGAATTACTGTGTGATTGTCTGGATACATGTCTGCCTATTACACATTAGGACCCTCCTGAACTGCCGGCGGTCTCTAAGTCAACAGACGAGGTCGACCTGTACGCTTTTGTGCTGCACGTGTCCGTTCACGTTTCCACCTCACTATCACGTCGGAAGCATTGGACCCAGGGATATTTAGCAGTGAGGAAATCTCGCGTACAGACGTATGGTACAAGTGACACCCAATCGTCTGACCACGTCCGTGAGTTCCGCGGAGCGCCCCACTCTGCTCCCTCACGATGTCTAACAACTACTGAGGTCGCTGATATGGAGTACCTGGCACTAGGTGGCAGCACAATGCACCTACTATGAAGAAACTATGTTTTTGGTGGTGGCGGATACTTTTGATCAGATAGTGTACGTCTCGCCCAACGACACACTGCGAGGTCTCGGTAGACATTCCTCAAGCGCATATGAATATCTGCGATTGGTTTGCCGCCAAGAACAACTCAATGACAGCTCTCTGCTTGAAACTCACCTCCTTCGCAGCGGGCGAGAAAAATAATATGTTGCATTACCTATTGAATGTCCATCGTAACAACGACAACACTTCATTTTCATTTATTTTTATTTTAATATTACAGGATAAGAAAGCTGTAACGGAACATCTATAGAGAAAGCAATTGCAATAAGGTCGCAGAGTCATGTTTGGAATTCATTTCCTTTGTTGTAGTCCGATAAACTGCTCTATTGTTGTTGTGGTCTTCAGTCCTGAGACTGGTTTGATGCAGCTCTCCGTGCTACTCTATCCTGTGCAAGCTTCTTCATCTCCCAGTACCTACTGCAACCTACATCCTTCTGAATCTGCTTAATGTAGTCATCTCTTGGTCTCCCTCTACGATTTTTACCCTCCACGCTGCCCTCCAATGGTAAATTTGTGATCCCTTGATGCCTCAAAACATGTCCTACCAACCGATCCCTTCTTCTAGTCAAGTTGTGCCACAAACTTCTCCCCAATCCTATTCAATACCTCTTCATTAGTTACGTGATCTACCCACCTTATCTTCAGCATTCTTCTGTAGCACCACATTTCGAAAGCTTCTATTCTCTTCTTGTCCAAACTGGTTATCGTCCATGTTTCACTTCCATACATGGCTACACTCCATACAAATACTTTCAGAAACGACTTCATGACACTTAAATCTATACTCGATGTTAACAAATTTCTCTTCTTCAGAAACGATTTCCTTGCCATTGCCAGTCTACATTTTATATCCTCTCTACTTCGACCATCATCAGTTATTTTACTCCCTAAATAGCAAAACTCCTTTACTACTTTAAGTGTCTCATTTCCTAATCTAATCCCCTCAGCATCACACGATTTAATTTGACTGCATTCCATTATCCTCGTTTTGCTTTTATTGACGTTCATCTTACATCCTCCTTTCAAGACACTGTCCATTCCGTTCAACTGCTCTTCCAAGTCCTTTGCTGTCTCTGACAGAATTACAATGTCATCGGCGAACCTCAAGGTTTTTACTTCTTCTCCATGAATTTTAATACCTACTCCGAATTTTTCTTTTGTTTCCTTTACTGCTTGCTCAATATACAGATTGAATAACATCGGGGAGAGGCTACAACCCTGTCTCACTCCTTTCCCAACCACTGCTTCCCTTTCATGCCCCTCGACTCTTATAACTGCCATCTGGTTTCTGTACAAATTGTAAATAGCCTTTCGCTCCTTGTATTTTACCCCTTCCACCTTCAGAATTTGAAAGAGAGTATTCCAGTTAACGTTGTCAAAAGCTTTCTCTAAGTCTACAAATGCTAGAAACGTAGGTTTGCCTTTTCTTAATCTTTTTTCTAAGATAAGTCGTAAGGTTAGTATTGCCTCACGTGTTCCAACATTTCTACGGAATCCAAACTGATCTTCCCCGAGGTCCGCTTCTACCAGTTTTTCCATTCGTCTGTAAAGAATTCGCGTTAGTATTTTGCAGCTAACTGCTCTAGAGATCGATTTTAAGACTTCTGTTCTGAATATTCGATTTCAAACGTAAATGAGTAGAACGTTGCCTTTATAGCGTTGGTGTGCTCAAAGAATATCAGATGCACATATTGCTTTATTGTCTATTGTAAACTGGTATACGTAATTGTAACGGGAAGAGCCACGGCGTGGTGCCGCTGGATGGTACGGAGCTGTTGGCGCAGTGTGCTCCGGCCTGGCCTGGGCAAACACGGGTGGAGCGGAAGCGGCTCTGCCAGAGTGCCGAGATGTTCTGTGCCGTGCTGTGCCGCCTCCAGTAATTGAATGCTCGCGGGCGGCCGGCTGCTGCTTGCTTGCTTGCTCCCGCGCTGTGTGGTCTTCCTGAGATGCATAAATGACGGATACATCTTGTACAAATTACCTCGCCAGCTCGCTGTCAGTTTAATCTCAGACACCGTGATTTGCTCATAACTGATTTGCTCGCCATATCTTCCTCTTCAGCCGCGCAGATCGTATATTCAACCTGTACAAACAGCAACTATAGTAAACCCCATTGTTAACAGACGGCCTTCCACACATTTCATTTATATGTCTACTTCGCAAGCAAGACTCGGGCAGATTATTGCTAGTTCGTGGTTTACGGAAGCCATTGCTTCCGTTTTCTGAACACAAATAACTGCTGCAACACCCCATTTAGGAGAAAATACAATAGACAATCGAAATGCATAGGAATAAACTATATAAAACACAGTAAAGCTAAAATTTTGACCGATGAGTATTTGGTCATGCAGTCCGATCATTAATATTTTCTTGAAACATGATCTCCCTACAGTATCACGACATGTATGATCTGCCAGGAAATTTTCAACAATCACAGAAGCTTCAGTCGTTCACGGAACCGCATACTGTGCACAACATAACTTACGCAGTTTTACGAGTAGACCTTTCAAATGTGTGGGTAAACATGTACAGCAGAGAAGATGAGAGGGTCTTTCACAACGATACGAGTCCACAAAACTTAAAGCGGAATAGTCTCTTGTCCTTGAAAGGTCACTGTACAGCATAAAGCAAAGGCGTTCATCAATACACCAATGATTTCGCAATACCTCTTAGCGGAAGGAACTTTAAATATTAGATACACAGATGGTAACAAAAAGTAAATATGCCGCTCAGTGGACGGTACATTAAGTATTACAGACACTGATCTTAACAAAGGGTAAATATATGATAGATACTTCAAGGGTCGATGCGATATCCTAATCGATTTCCTACTGAACACAGGGCAGCCTGTCGGTAAGTTCACATATGACTTAAATGGAACAAGCACCATTCTAAAATCTGAGTAGATCTCAAAGTAAATTAGAGAACATTGCGAATAGTCATTCTAATAACCAGTTCTAGAAATTAGAGTCCACAGTAAGCTCTCTTGCAGACTCTTAAAATGAGATAATAACTAGTTCCGTTTCCCGCAGCTCATCCTATTAGCTCTACGAAAACCCGCATACCATATCTGTTGCACTTTTGAGAACGCTTTTCCGGTAATGAGTCGTGTTGATAATCGAAAGTTGTTATGGCACTGTAATTTAGCGGCTGGTTTTAGAAGACCTGTGCATGTAACCAAAGCATAAAATAGGATAACTATCGCGGAACGAAGCTCAGTGTGATAAGTCTCTTGCGGGTATATCCATGAACTGATACACCGACTGTCTGAATCTAAAGCCCCCGGATAACGGATACAGGGCAGGGCCCACGATTTCTCTCCCCCCCTCTCTCTCCTTCCTCCCTCCCCCCCTCCTCTCTCTCTCTCTCTCTCTCTCTCTCTCTCTCTCTCTCTCTCTCTCTCTCTCTCTCTCTCAGAGGCACCGAAGTTGTACTGTATCAGATAAGTCCCAGTGCCAAGTTTTCTTAATAAAATGTACACCGGAAACAGTTAAGTTGCTCGCATAGTGAAAATCACAAAAGGTATGCAAGAACGTGAAAGAGGCGTCGGAGAAGTCTGCTGCGCTGTTCCATGAAAATTTCCGGACGTAACCCATGAAACTACAAGATTATTACTTTCTCAGCATTTATATGTTCATTTTGGAGACAAGTGGGTCAATAAGTTATCAATGACTATTTATCACGCCCTTTTCTCTTGAAAATTTCTGTAGCAAATTCTTCAGGTATCTGGTGTTCGTGAGACGTCCAGTACATATCTATATTCATTTCACAGTTTTACCCACCTTGTCAAAATTAGCGGCCGGTGAAGCATATGGCTTACGTAAAAATAAGTCAATGAAAAAAAGCCCCCTTCTTGGTATTTCAGAACAGAAGCTTGTGTTTTTCGGGTGATTTGAATGCGGAGCCTCTAAATCATCAGCTTCTACCCTTGTCTGGGATTGGGACTACATCTGGTGGTACCGACGCGTTCATCTCATAACTTTTCCAATTAGCACTTAACCTCCTTAAAGCTGCAGCTCATTTCACGCACACAGCTATGCGCTGACTACGTATTTGCAGTTCGGCCAGCCTCGTAGGTAGTACAGCGCAAAATAGTGATGGGCGAGAGGCGACTAGTATTAGCAAAGACTTCACAGGCCTGCTATGGTTCGTTGTTGCAGCTTAATGACAATACACTGATATCAAAGATAATTGACACGTTATGTACGTCAAACAGATTACACAGAAAACTCGTTATGGTATATGACAAATTGTAAAGAAACATTTTCATTCATTTAGAGCTAACCAAATTTCACAAAGACACGTAAATAGAGCAAGCTGCAGCTGTCATCTCCGAATCTCCCTTTCAGACAAAACTATGACAATCACAGAGGCCTGCTTTGTTATTACCGTTCGCTCTTCTGAGAGAATCAAAAAGAACTGAGCAGGGATGGGAAAGCTAATGCAGTCCTTCATTGGTACGCTTCAGGGCACAGTCCGAAATATTTACACAGAGAAACTTTAGATGTTTATAGGAAAGGCTGCGTCGATCTTAATGTCCCCATCTAGTGGACGAATCACCATTAACAATGCAAAATATTCTCTCGCCATAAGCCCCTATGGAAAGGTTTGAACTTAATGAATGTCTTCGCCTGCGGACATCTGTCTCCTGCCTACATACACATAGTATTTAGAATGCATCGCAAGAGCACTCACTGCGCATCCCTTACTTGTAACTGAATGGTGTAAGAAAGAAGATCGCGTTTTTCAGCACTTTAGACACCTTTCGTAACAACACACTGTACTTTGTAGCGCTATAGATAGTGTAGAACTGGTACCAGCCAATCACGTGATCCTTAAAGGGAGATTTAAGTCGAGGCAGAGAAGTAGAGTATATGTGTCGATGTGACGACATGGCATGCCTTAGCGCTTTAGACAACAGGCGCCGACGACACCACACACAACATAACAATGTATATGCAGTGCGGGTTGCAGCAAGTTCAGCCCCTATGGTTCAAATGACACGGGACTTCACAGCAGGCCGCGTACTCGGCGATGATAGTGTCGTTGACAAACCTCGCCTCTTCATGGATCCACTGTGTCACAAGCCGAAAACAGGCCCACACATATCCACCTTCGAGGCGGCTATTTAGGCCAGTTCACGAGCTGCGAACAGCAGTTCCGTCGCAGCCATCAACCAGAAGGCCTTCACGTACGTCGTGCTAAGAATCACCGTCGTCCTGGACAGCACTCTGCCTCCACGGCGCAGGGACTTAAAGCGTTCAGCAACGTACCGGCTGGGAATTTGAATAACGTGTACTGTTGTTTTATTGACGCACAAGATAGGGTCAGATTTAAAGTTTTCTATATCTATAGTTTCCATAAATTTTCTTCACTCTTGGACTCTTGATTCGTCAGAAAGTAAAGTACCTATAGAAGATTTCCTTAAGTGTTTGTTCTTTCTATAAAATGAAGTTGGGGGGGGGGGGGGGGACTTAATTCGGTTCGAGTTAAAGTTTGGAATATTGCTTTATTCGATTACATAAAGTGACTGACTATTTCCAGCATTGAGGAACTCAATTATTTAATTTGTGGACTTGGAACTCTAATTTAACTTTCGAAGGACTTTCATTTATCTAGTTTTTGAAGACTTTTGATCTATTAAGACTGGCAGGAGCTTGATAAGCGTTCGAACTGCGTTTATCAATAAATTTGTGTGATTACGTCTACTTGCCTTTGTTTGTGGATGTATCTGTAAAAAGGGATACACTAGTGACAGAGTGACTAAGGAGACATCATGCTTGGAGATTCTGATGACCACACAGTGAATGAAGCTCGATTTCTTGGTCTCGCAACGTTGACAGTCCTTTCTACAAAGAACGACATACCACTGGCAGCCATGTGACACGCTTCAAAATCTGTGAACAAATATCCTAACCGACTAACGGATAACGGTCAGGCGCAGCACCTGCTACGGTCGCAGGTTCGAATCCCGCCTCGGGCATGGATGTGTGTGATGTCCTTAGGTTAGTTAGGTTTAAGTAGTTCTAAGTTCTAGGGGAGTGATGACCACAGATGTTAAGTCCCATAGTGCTCAGAGCCATTTGAACCATTTGACATTGCCCCGCATTGGCGTTTGGTGAAAGAAATACGTGTTTATAGAGTATCGGACCAGATTTGGCACTGGATTTGAGACTTCTTTGCACATAGAACTCAACACGTCGCTTGTAACGGAACAAAGTCGACAGATGTTGAGGTAATTTCGGGAGTATCCGAAGAGAGTGTGATAGGACGATTACTATATACAAGGTAATATAAGTGATCTAGTAGACTGTGTCGGACTCTCTTTAAGACTGTTCACAGAGGATGCCGTTGTTTATAAGAAGGTAGCAACACCATAAGATGATGATGATCTGCAGAAGAACCCATGCAGGATGGATGTATGATGCAAGGACTGGTAGTTTATCCTAAACGGAAATAAATGTAACATATTGCGCATACATAGGAAAAGAAATCCACTGCTGTGCAACTACTACACTACTGATGACAAATGGCTGGAAACTGTAATTGTTGCAAAATATCTAGAAGTATCTGTTCACAGCGACCGTAGCTATAATGACCACACAATAGATGCCAGGTTGAAATTCATGGGAAGAACCTTAAGGAAATGTAACTTGTCCACTAAATAAGTGTCTCACAAGGCGCTCGTAAGACCGATTCTTGTATATTGTTCATCAATATTGTTCAATTTGTTGTTAGCAATATTAGCTTATTCCCAAGAGTTAGCAGCTTTCACTCAGTTAATACTAGGCAGAAATCAAATCTGCATGTGGAATGCACTTCCTTGACTCTTGTGCAGAAAGGAGTGCAGTATACTGCTGCATCCATTTTCAATAAGCTACCACAAGAACTCAAAAATCTTAGCAGTAGCCCAAACACTTTTAAGTCTAAACTGAAGAGTTTCCTCATGGCTCACTCCTTCTATTCTGTCGAGGAGCTCCTGGAAGAGATAAAAAATTAAGCAAATTCCAGTGTTACATTCTTGATTTTCTTTATTTAAACTAACGACTTGTTTCATTTTATCTGTTTCTACAATCGTGTTATAATTTCATGTATTGACTCGTTCCATGACCATGGAGACTTCTCCTAAATGTGGTCCCACGGAACAATAAATAAATAAATAAATAAATAAATAAAAATCTGAGCCGCGTGGAGTGGCCGCGCGGTTTGAGGCGTCATGTCACGGACTGCGTGGCCCCTCCCGTCGGATGTTCGAGTCCTCCCTCGGGCATGGACGTGTATGTTGTTCTTCGTATAAGTTAGTTTACGTAGTGTGTAAGTCTAGGGACCGATGACCTAAGCAGTTTGGTCCCCTAGGAATTCACACACATTTGAACATCTTTTCACCAGTCTGAGACCCTTGCCAGGTAGAACTGAAAGAAGAGATGGAGAAGATCCAACGAAGAGTGGCGCATTTCGTCATGGAATCGTCTATTCCTCGCGAATGTTACAGAGATGCTTAACAAACTCCACTGGCAGACGCTACAAGAGGGGTTTGTGCATCACGGGCAGGTTTACTATTGAGATTTCGGACAACATCGAGGAACTTCGAGAAATTAGAGCTAGTACAAAGGTCTAGCGACAATCATTCTTCCTACACGACATTCCAGACTGGAATACGGAAGAGGAATCATACAGTGGTACCAGAAGTATCCTCTGGCATAAATGTTGAGGTGGCTTGCGGAGTATTAATGTAGATGTATATGCAGATGCAGAAAATACTACAGCCGGCCATAGGGCTATTGTTGTTACGCAAATATCAAATTGCTCTGTGGAGACCTTCAGTTGATATTTTATGGAATGTCGGAACCTCATTCCAAAAAATGAAAATGCAGCCTCGCATCAGTTACCAGTATTACTTATCTTTGAATCATTAGAGCTGCTGCACGTGTTGTAGGCATAGAGCGTCAGCAAAGTAGTCGGTCAGCCTTACGCCTTTGATCGTCAGATGGCAAAGGCATCGTTTTCACAGCGGAAGGGGACTTCACATCATCGTAGCTCCGCCAAGTAGCACTAAATATTTGTATATTGTATACACTAAACTTCCTAATCAGTCACTCTACCTGTTACTGAAAACCAGATTAAAATTCCTACGGTACTTACGCAGATCTTTGGTAGGTTACGAATGCATTGTAAGTGCAATAAAAAAATAATGTGATACAATTACAAGTTAAGTTTTCGGACTTTTTTCTTTACTTGTTCTATACAACCTTGCTTCTTGGAAAATTTAATGATTCTAGGTCAACGGGAAGTACCCCACAGTATTTTATGAGTGCGTTTGCAGGTAACAAAAAATGTTTAAAAGTATGTGAGTTCCTAAGGGACCAAACTGCTGAGGTCATGGGTCCCTAGACTTACACACTACTTAAACTAACATATGCTGAGAACAACACACACATGCCAATGCCCGAGGGAGGACTCGGACCTCCGGCTGGAGGGGCCGCCCTGTCCGTGATAGGGCGCCTCTAACCGCACGGCTACCCCCCCCCCCCCCCCCCGCCCCTCCTCCACCCCCCCCCCCCCCCCCCCCCGCGGCAGGTACCAAAAAATGACCGCATCTTTTCACTGGATTGACTCAAACATTTTACACTACCAATTGACGCCAGGCCCTAGTATATGACATAAAATTCAACTTTATACCATTATCTATTTTCGCTTTAACCAATTGAGGAACGGATCCCTAAAACCGTTTCGGGAAAAAGGTATTTGTTAACGGTTAATAAATCTTTCTGAAGGTATTTGTCTGGAGTGCAAGCTGATGTGGTAGTGTAAACAGGCAAATCAAAGAAGAAAGAGAGAGAAGCTTTCCGATTGTGATGGTATTGAAGAATGGTTGGATGGATAGATCGAATAATTAATGCGGTGGTGCTGAGTCAAACTGAGGAAAAAATTGAACTTACGGCACAACACAAGGCATCAAGGAAGCGTCGCTTCGGTAGTGAAAGAAAGCATAGGGGTTAAAATTCGTAGAGTGAGAACAAGAAAAGAATATAGTAAGCAGATTCAAATGAATGAAGATTGCGATAGTTACGCAGCGATAAAGAGGCTTGTACAGTATAGTCTGGCATGGAAAGTTGCATCAGACAAGTTTCCGAATTGAAGGACACAACACAACAGCACAACTATCGGACTTGGCCTTTTTCACTAATGCTCTTTTATTGGAAAATTTGCAGTCATTTCTGGTACTACATTTATTGGTGAAGTACACATTATGCAAAAGTAATTACCGATATAAATATGCGTATTATGTATGAAAGGCGTAGTAAAGGAGAAAGATATACGTTTGTGGATCACCGAGGAACGAGTACTCGGATATTGTCTGTTTTGCTTCACGGGCGGTTTTCTTGTTGTATACTTCGGCAATGTTACACTGTTAAACAATCCTAAATTTATATTAATTGTCTAACAAGAGACCATATAACGGCACTGTTTGTTAATTAAGGCAACCTGAGATTGCTGTGGGCTTAGCGAATGCACGAATTAAAATTTCTGAATCGCTGAATAAACAGAACTTAATTAAAGCACACCACACGGAGAAAGCTTTGGTTTAACGAGTATCATTATCTCATACTTCATGCGTACCAATTTGCTGTTAACCAGGTGTTGTTCAAGTGTGTAGTATCAGGAAAGGAAATTGGGAGACCGCTTGTAATGATTCAACGATAATTTCACGCACTCTGTAACTATTAATAAGATGGAAATAAGGGTTTTTAAATATTTTGCCGTAACTGCGGTATTGTTTGAAAAAATACCATGCAGCAGGCAATCAAACTATTCATTTAACTAAATAAACATAGATAAAAACTACATATATAAAGCGGAACAAATCTGAACGTCTGTGAATCATTGTTTCTTTACCTTGTTAGTATCGTTCGTTTCATTGTATTTCATATCACAAAGTTTCGAAGCAAATATAGAAGGAGAAAATCCTCTTTGATTGCTATAAGAAGCAACCAACAACTCCACCTGAAACACAAATCTTATCTCCTCTTCTTCACTTATACGAGGAAGTCTTTAAATATCTGTCTTCCTCTACAGTTTTTGTCCTGTGAAGTTACCTATAGTACGGTGCAAGATATTCCGTGGTGTCATAACAAATATCCTGAAATCTTGTCCCTTCATCTTGTCATTGTTTTCCGTGTATTTCTTTCCTCGCCGATTCTGCGGAGAACCTCCTCATACCTTAGCTCAACAGCTCACCTAATTTTCAACATTCTTCTGTGGCACCACATCTCAAATTACTAGATTTTTTTTCTGTTCCGGTTTTCCCACAGTTCACGTTTCACTAACGTACAATGGTGTGCTCCAAACGTACATTCTCAGAACTCTCTTCCTCAAATTAAGTTCTATGTCTGATACCAGCAGATTTCTCTTGATAAAGAACGCCCTTTTTGCCAGTGTATCCTGCTTTTTATATCATCCTTGCTCCGTCCAGCGCGGGCTATTATGCGGCCTGTGTAGCGGAATTACTTCGTCTGCTTCGTGATTCCCAATTCTGACAGTAAGTTTCTCGCTGTTTTCATTCACGTTACTTCACATTGTCTTCGTCTTTCTTCGATTTTCTCTCAGTCGATATTCTGTACGCATTACACTGTTTATTCAGTTCAACATATTCTATAATTCTTCAATTTCACTGAGAATAGCAACATCGTCAGGGAATCTTATTTTTGACATCCTTTCACCTTGAATTTTAATTCCACTCTTGAACCTATCCCTTGTTTCTGTCATTGCTTATTCGACGTTTACATTGAATAGCAGTGGTGAAAGACTACATCACTGTCTTACACCAGTTTCAATTTGAGCACTTCGCTCTTGGTCTTCCAGTCTTTTCACTCCTGATGTTGTATATTTCCTGTCATTCCGTTTAGCTTAACCCTATTCTCAGAATTTCGAAGATCTAGCACCATTTTACACTGCCGAACGCTTTTTCCAGGTCGACAAATCGTAGGAATGTGTCTTGATTTTTCTCCGGGTCTTTCATTATCAACCGCAATTTCAGAACTGCCTAACTGGTGCTTTTGTCTTTCCTGAAGCCAAAGAATCGCCACACAAGAGAAATTAAATTTTCTTTTCCATTGTTCTGTATATTTTTGCTGTCAGCAAGTTAGTTGCATGATTGTGCGGTAATTTTTGCACTTGTCGATTCTTGCTATCTTCGGAATTATGTGGATGATGTTTTTCCGAAAGCCAGTCTCATTCATTCTGTCCACTAACTCTAATAATTCCACCAATCATTTTCGAAAATCCTATGGAATGTTTTGCATCCCTTCCACCTTATTTGATCTTAAGAAGTCCAAAGCTCTTTTAAATTATGATTTTAATACTGTGTGCCCTATCTCTTCCCTGTCGACTGCTGTTCTTCTGTCACTTCATTAGACAAGTGCACCACCTCACAGAGGGTTTCAAATACTCTTTTCCCCCATCCGCTCTCTCCTCTGCATTTAATAGTGGGATTCCCTTTTCACCCTTAATGTTACCGCCTTTTCTTTTAATTTCACAGACGGTTCTTTTGACTTTTCTATGTACTGAGTCAGTCCTCCCGACAATAATTTCTTTTCCAATTACTTCACATTTTTCGTGCAGATATTTCGTATTAGCTTCTCCGCACTTCCCATTTATTTCATTCCTAAATGACTTGTATTTATTTATTCCTAAATCACCTTAAGATACTTGCACTTCTTTATTTCGTGTATCTATATCTACATCTACATCGACATCTACATCTACATTTATACTCCGCAAGCCACCCAAAGGTGTGTGGTGGAGGGCATTTTACGTGCCACTGTCATTACCTCCCTTTCCTGTTCCAGTAGCGTATGGTTCGCTGGAAGAACGATTGTCTGAAAGCCTCCGTGCGCGCTCTAATCTCTCTAATTTTACATTCGTGATCTCCTCGGGAGGTATAAGTAGGGGGAAGCAATATATTCGATACCTCATCCAGAAACGCACCCTCTCGAAACCTGACGAGCAAGCTACACCGCGATGCAGAGCGCCTCTCTTGCAGAGTCTGCCACTTGAGTTTATTAAACATCTCCGTAACGCTATCACAGTTACCAAATAACCCTGTGACGAAACGAGCCGCTCTTCTTTGGATCTTCTCTATCTCCTCCGTCAGACCTATCTGGTACGAATCCCACACTGATGAGCAATACTCAAGTATAGGTCGAACGAGTGTTTTGTAAGCCACCTCCTTTGTTGATGGACTACATTTTCTAAGCACTCTCCCAATGAATCTCAACCTGGTACCCGCCTTACCAACAATTAATTTTATATGATCATTCCACTTCAAATCGTTCCGCACGCATACTCCCAGATATTTTACAGAAGTAACTGCTACCAGTGTTTGTTCCGCTATCATATAATCATACAATAAATGATCCTTCATCTATGTATTCGCAATACATTACATTTGTCTATGTTAAGGGTCAGTTGCCACTCCCTGCACCAAGTGCCTATCCGCTGCAGATCTTCCTGCATTTCGCTACAATTTTCTAATGCTGCAACTTCTCTGTATACTACAGCATCATCCGCGAAAAGCCGCATGGAACTTCCGACACTATCTACTAGGTCATTTATATATATTGTGAAAAGCAATGGTCCCATAACACTCCCCTGTGGCACGCCAGAGGTTACTTTAACGTCTGTAGACGTCTCTCCATTGATAACAACATGCTGTGTTCTGTTTGCTAAACACTCTTCAATCCAGCCACACAGCTGGTCTGATATTCCGTAGGCTCTTACTTTGTTTATCAGGCAACAGTGCGGAACTGTATCGAACGCCTTCCGGAAGTCAAGAAAAATAGCATCTACCTGGGAGCCTGTATCTAATATTTTCTGGGTCTCATGAACAAATAAAACGAGTTGGGTCTCACACGATCGCTGTTTCCGGAATCCATGTTGATTCCTACATAGTAGATTCTGGGTTTCCCAAAACGACATGATACTCGAGCAAAAAACATGTTCTAAAATTCTACAAGAGATCGACGTAAGAGATATAGGTCTATAGTTTTGCGCATCTGCTCGACGACCCTTCTTGAAGACTGGGACTATCTGTGCTCTTTTCCAATCATTTGGAACCCTCCGTTCCTCTAGAGACTTGCGGTACACGGCTGTTAGAAGGGGGGCCAGTTCTTTCGCGTACTCTGTGTAGAATCGAATTGGTATCCCGTCAGGTCCAGTGGACTTTCCTCTATTGAGTGATTCCAGTTGCTTTTCTATTCCTTGGACACTTATTTCGATGTCAGCCATTTTTTCGTTTGTGCGAGGATTTAGAGAAGGAACTGCAGTGCGGTCTTCCTCTGTGAAACAGCTTTGGAAAAAGGTGTTTAGTATTTCAGCTTTACGCGTGTCATCCTCTGTTTCAATGCCATCATCATCCCGTAGTGTCTGGATATGCTGTTTCGAGCCACTTACTGATTTAACGTAAGACCAGAACTTCCTAGGATTTTCTGTCAAGTCGGTACATAGAATTTTACTTTCGAATTCACTGAACGCTTCACGCATAGCCCTCCTTACGCTAACTTTGACATCGTTTAGCTTCTGTTTGTCTGAGAGGTTTTGGCTGCGTTTAAACTTGGAGTGGAGCTCTCTTTGCTTTCGCAGTAGTTTCCTAACTTTGTTGTTGTACCACGGTGGGTTTTTCCCGTCCCTCACAGTTTTACTCGGCACGTACCTGTCTAAAACGCATTTTACGATTGCCTTGAACTTTTTCCATAAACACTCAACATTGTCAGTGTCGGAACAGAAATTTTCGTTTTGATCTGTTAGGTAGTCTGAAATCTGCCTTCTATTACTCTTGCTAAACAGATAAACCTTCCTCCCTTTTTTTATATTCCTATTAACTGAAGCACTCCAGTTATTCATGGTTTCTTCGCAGTTATCTTCCTCATACTTATGTTTTTCTTTCCCACTTCGGTGATTGCCTTTTCTAGAGATATACATTCCTCTTCAACTTAACTGCCTATTTAACTATACGTTGTCATAGTATCTACAACACCAGAGAACTTCTAGCTTATGTATTTATTCGTTGTACTTCAGTATCCCAATTCCTTGGACATTGGTTCTTCGTGATTAGCCTCTTAAGCTTCAGCCTCTCTTCATCATTAGTAAATAGTGATGTGAGGCTGTATGCTCCTGGGTACGCCTTACAATCCAATACCTAATTTCGGAATCTTTACCTAACCATAAAATAATCTAACTGGAATCTTCCCGTATCTCATGGCCTTTTCCAAGTATGTCTCCTCCTCTCACGATTCTTCAACAGAGTGGTTGCTATTACCAGCTGAAACTTATTGCAGAATTCAATTAGTCTCTCTCTTCTCTCAGTCCGACTACCAAGCCGATTTTCTTCCCTAACCCTTTCTTCTACTCGTTCCCCTAATACCGCATTCTAACCCCCATGGCTATCTGATTTTTATCCAACTTTGGGTATAGAATTACCAGTTCAATCTCCTCATATACTTTCTCTATCCGTTCATCTTCTGTTTGCGACGTAGGCATGTGTACCTGAACTATTGTCGTTGATGATGGTTTGTTGTCTGTTCTCATGAAAACAACCCAATCACTGAAATGTTCACAGTACCTGATTCTGTGTCCCACCGTCCTATTCATAATGAATCTTACTCCTCTTATGAGGTTCTTTGCTGCTGTTGATATTACCCTACACTTGTCTGACCAGAAATCCTTGTCTTCTTTCCACTTCACTTCACTGACATCCACCATGTCTAGACTGAGCCTGTGCATTTCTCTATTCAGATTTTCTGGCTTCCCTGTCACGTTCAGACCTCTGACACTCAACGCCTCGACGCGTAGAACGTTATCCTTTCATAGATTATTCAATCTTTTTCTCATGGTAACCTCCCCCTTGGCAGTCCCCTCCCGGAGATCCGAATGGGGGTCTATTCCGGAACCTTTGCCAATGGAGAGATCATCATGACACTTCTTCAAATACAGGCCACATGTCGTGTGGATTCACATTATGTGTCTTTAATGCAGTGGTTTCCATTGCCTTCTGTATCCTCATGCCGTTGATCATTGCTGAATCTTCCGCCTTTTACCGTCAGTTTCTCACCCCAAGAGCGAGAGAGTGCCCTGAACCTCTGTCTGCTCCTCAACCCTCCTTGACAAGGCCGTTGGCAGAACGAGAGAGTTCTTATACCGGATGTCTTCGGGTGCCATTGTTGATTATTTTTACCCAAAATTTAAAGAGTGATGAGGGTCGAACAAGGAACCAAGGATGTTTCGGTTACTACTCAAAGACGCTGCCCCCCCCCCCCCTCCCCTTTTCTTTAATCTGATTTTGTTCGCTGTATTTGTTCGGGGCCGACGTCCCATGACGGTTGTTCAGGTTCACCGTTGATCCATTCACTCAATTTTTTATCAGAGAAGGCAGCTAACCCTCTCACAGAACACGCTGATCTACCGTACCGGCTCGCTTAGACCACACGACAACTACAATGATCTCTTTCAAATTATGATTACAATCTTACTTTGTTAACGACAGCATTCATGAAAATACATACACGCACCATGTCAGCATCTTATCACCTACTTCGTCGCTGCACGTAACACACAGTGACTTAAGCGTTGTGAGAGTTACTATCAAATGACGTGGCAGCTTGGCAAGTTAACTGAACTCTCATCAAAACTAATATAAGAAGGGCACTGGAAAATGGTCCCCTAATATATGGAGACTTACTGCAATATCCTTCACTATTCTCTAATGCGTTCTTACTGACACCAAGTGGAGGTCTCTTCGCTGTTCTCCAGAACACTTGTGAACTTAGTTGTCCAATTGTTACCCTGTACACCGAGGTGATCTCTCAAACGGTCTACGATAAGTGGATGTAACTAATGGCAGAAGTGCGAGGCCCAGCGCAATATTGCCCGCGGAGTCATCAACGATTTACACAACATGGTATCGTACTTTTATTTCGCATTGTGCCATCACATTTTCTCGTTTATTGTTCTTTATTCACAAAATAAACAAGATGATTCCTCTGACAATTAAAATTCTCTTCGATCAGTTTAATCACGTTCTTGACAATAAATAAACGTGATATTTGAGTTAGGCAATAAAAATATACAGTCAATAATGATACAGGGCCACAGACAAAGTTAATGCTGTCTTGGTGATCACTTTGTACCCTAATTTCTCCGTCCGTATCAGTATTTGCCACTATGAAACGAGAGAGTGACTTAATTATTAATAAGTGGCCTTTCCATTTTGTGTTTCGCCAGTCAAATGAATATGCCCTCTTTCTGGTATCACACATTATTTCGCAACCCTTATTTTTCTTTCGCACTTTTCATTTTATCACATGAACAGGGCTACTGAAGTCTTGAACATCGTTAATGTGTTCTATGGTGGGTACGGTCATTATTCTTTGCCGAACAAATGAATGTCATAACATACAAATCCTAACAATCTGACGCTCAGATTACTTGAGTCGATTATTCTGAGTTGATACACACTGATCTTTACTCAATAATTTCGTTAACTAAGACTGTATACTTCACATGCAGAACCAAGTTTACTTGCATAATCAATACTAGACGTCATGCTTCAGTTTTAATGTTTTTTTTTATTTTAATATCATGACACCTGTGTGTGCCACGCTCATAATAATATTTGTTGTTTTACTTATTTCTTTAGTGCATTACGCCTGTTAATATTGCGCAACCATAATATCATAGAACACGACGCATCAGTGAAATCTGTAACCGCTGATGACAATAGTTTGTACCGATCACCTCTGTTGGGTACCCTCCCCCCCAAATCAACAAACCAACCAAGAGTTTCTGTTTTGAAAGTGCAACAATGTTGGCTGTGCAGCGCGAACTGATTTCATAAACAAACTGGAGCAATCGACAGACAGGGAATGAGTGCGGTTGCTTCCTAGATAGTACACAATCAGGATCGTTCTTGCATTTATGAATGTATTTAAGGTTCATATTGGGTATTAATTAATTCTAGGGTGGCACTCAGTATTGACTTTTCCGTTGTTTTGTAGAAAAATAATTTTATGTAATTACGTCAGCTACTGAATGTAGCTGACAGATAAAACAGTGTTCGCAATTTAAGTCGCAATCTTTAATAATCATTTACCCGCTTAAGCTTTAGTTGACGTCGATTAGCATGGACACAGAAATTTAACACCAAAAAATATAGATAGCCGTGGTTTAGGACAAAAGAAAACTCGCCGCTAGGTAGTGTGAATGTTTTAAACTGATCTTTACTTCGAGTGGGACGGAAAACGCTTTCTGCATATTTGCGAAGAGGTTGCATGAATGATGGAACTTCACTCATATGCAACATTTTTGGCGGCATTACCTAGATAATTCGGATTCTTACCTCTGTTGTTGAAAGATGAGCTATCAAAATTTAGTTTGATTTAGTCACTTCTTTTCAGGAAAACCGGGATTTCTTAAGTGATCTACAGGTAAATACGTTTTATAAGCCATCCTATTACGTTACGGAACACTACTCGTGAAAGAAATACGGAAATCCTGAATCTCAGTGGCCATTCTGTGGTTTGAGCCGTCGTCTTCCCAAATACTGGGGACGGGCCGCAGCGCCAGCAGTGACCGGACGCTGCCTCCCCGGTGTCTGATGGCGCATAACGCCAGACACACCGACTGCGTAGTACGTGAAACACCTTGTGGTTCAACAAGCTTTTTCATAATGGGTGCCACAAGCACAAATTTATTGAAAAACAGATCCATTTTTCTAAGAAGTTTGTTATGTTAAGATCACTGCTCTTGATTTCACACGATCAAATGATTTTGGTATATTGACAGACATTCACCCTATGCACCCACACAGTATGACTGTGTAAATCACGAGGTCAAGTAAACACGACACGGCCGAAATCAGTTAATTGTGTGAGATAAATGACTGATCATATTAAAGCGAAGATCGAAAATGGGATTGTCTTGCATCTTGTATCTCGTGGTTTCACGCAGTGCAATTTTGGTAGTTAACTATGATGATCACTGACATTAACTTTAACTATACGGTCATTTCTAGCTGACAATTAACTTAGAATATATGTGAAATGAAATGATCGAATAGCACTGATGGCAGGGAGTCCTACGTGGGAAGTTCGGCAGCCGAGTTGCACATCTTTTCAGCTGACGCCACGTTGGCCGACTTGCATGGTGACGATGATGAAATGATGAGGACAACACAACACCCAGTCCCGAGTGGAGAAAATCTCTGAGGCAGCCGGGAATCGAACCCAGGCCCACTGCATGGCAGTCAGACGCGCTGACCACTCATTTAAGGGGGTGGAGTTAGATAAGACGTGTTTATAATTTAATGAAGTCTGATTATGATACATGGCAATTGCAACAGAAACGGTCAAATAACACAGTTCTAATGGCCATAAGTGAATGTTTATATTAAACCTAACCTATGTTTGAATTTACTAACCGAAGGACGCGCACACCTACACAGAAATGTTCAAATGTGTGTGAAATCTTATGGGACTTAACTGCTAAGGTCATCAGTCCCTAAGCTTACACACTACTTAACCTAAATTATCAGAAGGACAAGCACACACACACCCATGCCCGAGGGAGGACTCGAACCTCCGCTGGGACCAGCTGCACAGTCCATGACTGCAGCGCCAAGACCGCTCGGCTAATCCCGCGCGGCTACACACAAATATTCTCAAGCAATATGTTGACGTATTGACACTGTTCATGAAAAATTAGAAGTAGCAACAAAGCCTGATGTATCTGCCAGTGATACGCAGCGAAAAATCATATTTTCGATACAGTGATTGGAGTACTAGCAACGCTGGTATCATCGTAATACGCCTTCAGCGGCAATAAATAAGACATTCTGCTGAATGGTACTCGATCCAATGCCGTAGCGAAAGTATGATGGACGCCTGTTAGTAAACTAAGTTCCCAAAATGTGCTTCAATTCTCCGGTTTTCGAATTGGCACAGCCATTCGAATGTTTTGTCTTTCCGCGGAACTCCGGTCATATCGTTGACACAGATATTGATGTACACAACAGCGATACTTTGCAGTTTCACAGAGACCGCGCCCGTTGTGTACCGCACAGATAAAAGTGTAGCGGCTGAAAGCAAAAAACACAATGGAGCTCCACACGCGAATTACACGCCTGGCTCGGGCCGTGCTTTAGCGTGCCGTAGTGGGGGCGAGCGCGAAGCCGTGCGTCGACGCGAATTATTTGTCGCTCCGGGCGGACGACTGCTCGCTGCTCGCTGCTTTGTCCCGACAGGATTATAGGGCGCAACGCCGCTCCGGCCAATCAAATTGTGAGCAAGCCGCGCGTGCACTCGGCTCGATTAGCTTCCTGTGTGCCGCAATAGATCGCGCTGCCGCTGAGTGCGAATTTTATTTAAACTGCCCCAGCGGCAGCTGGGATAGGCCGAGAGTACGGTAGGCCGGAGTTGTGCAGAGGAAATACTATTTCTTAACACATTAGCCTGATAAATCTTGGAGAAGGTAGCAGGTTCATGTTCGACTGAAATAAGTTTGTGATACTTTAAGGGGTAAAAATAAAGAGTCCTATTGTATTTCTTCACTACATTTAAGTGCCTGGCAGACAGTTCATCGAACCACCTTTAACCTATTTCTCTATCGTTCCACTCTCGAATAGCGTGTGGAAAAAACAAACACTTAAATCTTTCCGTGAGACCGCTGAACTGAAATAATATTTTCGCATTCGGAGGAGAAAGTTGATAACTGAAATTTGTGAAAAGATCTTACCACAACGGAAAAAGCGTTTGTTTCAATGATTGCACTCCAAATGCCGTATCGTATTCGTGACACTCTCTCCCTCTTTCAGGGTAATACTAAACGATGTGCTCCTCTTTGAACTTTTTCAGTGTCATCCGTCAGTCCTGTCTGCTTCTGACGCCGTACCACGGAGCAATACTCCAGAAGAGCATCGACAAGCATGTTACAGGTAGTCTCTTCAACGGACGTGTTGTATCTTCTAAGTGCTGTGCCAATAAAACGAAGTCTTTGGTTCGCCTTTCCTACAATATTACCTATGAGATCGTACCAATTTAAGTTGTTCGTAACTGTAATCATCAGGTATTTGGCTGAATTCCCAGCCTTTAGGTTTGTGTGACTCGTCGTGTAATCGAAATTTAAAGGATTACTTTTAGGTCTCGTGTGGATGACGTCACTGTTCAGAGTCAATTTCCAGTTTCGCTCCATGCAGGTATCGTCTCTAAATTACTCTGCAGTTGGTTTCGATCTTCTGAAGACTTTACGGTAAATGACAGCATCATCTGCAAACAATCTAAAAAGACTGCTCAGATTGCCTTGTAAATTGTTTATGTGAATTACGAAGGTCAGAGGACCATTAACACTTCCTTAGGGATCGCCGTATATCACATTCGTTTTACTCGATGACTGGACCTGAAGTGGCTCGATTAGAACCCGCTTAAGAGGAATGGTGTCAAAAGCCTTCTGGAAATCTAAAATTGCGGAATCAGTTTGAGATCACATGACGATTTCACTCACCACTTCGTGTGAATAAAGGGCCAGTTGTGTTTCATAAGAAAGAAATTTCTGAACCCGTACTAGATCGTTTTATTCGAGCTCTCTCCTAATGTTCGAACACAGTACATGTTCCTAAATCATACTGCAAATCGACGTCACTGACATGGCTCTGTAAGTCAGCGGATTGCTCCTATTTCCTTCCTGAGTATTGCTGTGACTTCCCTAACATTTAGTCATCAAACTAATTATTTAATTGATGAAGATTTCTCGGGTCTGTGCGGCTGGTCCCGGCGGAGGTTCGAGACCTCCCTCGGGCATGGGTGTGTGTGTTTGTCCTTAGGATAATTTAGGTTACATAGTGTTTAAGCTTAGGGACTAATGACCTTAGCAGTTAAGTCCCATAAGATATCACACACTTATTTTTCTCAAGTCCCCAGCCGGGTGGCAGCGTTGATATCTCGGGACGTTTCGGGAAGTGTCATACTATCCATCTTCTGGCGAAGATGGGTGGTATGACACTTCCCGAAACGTCCAGAGATATCAACGCTACCACCCGGCTGGAGACCCGAGAAATCTTCAACAATAGTTTACGCCGGGAAAGCCTACAGTCACATATAATTATTTAATTACGATTTCGTCAATCTCTAATATTCGACAGGTCACTTCCTTCATTTTCCATTTAACAGCCAGCTGTGGATAAACACGTCGCGTAGATTTTGCCGCGTTTCATGCTTTTGTGTGCCATCCGTGGTGGTCGAGCGGTTCTAGACTCTTCAGTCCGGAACCGCGCTGCTGTTGCGTTCGCAGGTTCGAATCCTGCCTCGGGCATGGATGTGATGTCCTTAGGTTAGTTAGGTTTAAGTAGATCTAAGTCTAGGGGACTGATGACCCCAGATGTTAAGTCCCATAGTGTTTAGAGCCATTTGAACCATTCTGAAGCACTCAGCCTCATAATGCCAACTGAGGAGCTATTTGAATAAGAAGTAGCGACTCCAAGATCTGATAAGTCAGCAGTACGACCGGGAGGGCTTTGTACATCCAAATGAGGCCGAATGGCAATGGATGACACGGTAGCCGGTCGACGTGCCTTGGGCCTTCAGGACCTGGACGAGGAGCTCGTTTTAGTAACAGTAATATTAATATCTCATCTTAATTGTGTAAGCAGGGGAAGAAGCGAGGAAGGTGAACAGGGAAGAGAAAACAATGTTAGTTGAAGTGTTAACATAGTCACTGTGCCCTCACTTCCACATAGATGCACGTTACACCATTCTCGCTGCAAACTGCAGTCTGTCTGATAATGAGGTTTCCTCCCTCTGCTGCCAGTCAACAAGTTATTAGATAGCATTCAACTCTAGCGGTACTGGAAACAATTTATGTATCAGTACTCCGACCGCTCTTTGACAAGGGAATTGATCATGAGACTGAATGGCATTGAATTAGGATAAATTATGTGAATATTATGTACTTTGTCAGTAATTTACTCACAGGGATACAATTAATGCGCAACGGTTCATGAGAGGCAGATGTCAAGGGCTGCAATTTTCGTCTTCGTCAAATACATCGTTTGATGCTTCAAATCTTTTGATGGTGGGTATGGTTGGTCACCTCTTGTTCTGATCGTGGCGAGGAAAAAATAATTCTGCGTTTTCCTGTGTAGTGGTATCAAATTGCCTGCAGTATCTCCTGAAGAAAATTAAACAATTATTACAGTTTGAAAACATTTTACACAGTAGGGGTGGCCGGTACCATGGTCACACCTTTCTACCCACTTTGCCGATTTCGACTTTTAGGGGCGGGAGGATCGTTATATAGCACCTGGTGTATGAAAGGGTAGACACGCTCCTTTGCTGTTGAGTTTGCAGTGATTATACGCGAGTTTTCTGACTCCTGTTAGTGTGAATCTCAGCAAATCACGTGTGTATCCCTTTGTCGTTGAGACGCATCGGTAATAATTATATTCGAAAGACGGAAACGACTCGTGTGCAGATATCGACGTCTTGCACAAAGTGACCTCTCAGCTGAGACTGCCAAAAACGCCTCCGTGCCTGTCTGGTGTTATAAAGCACGGATACGCTTTAAAACTACTGGCTTATTACATTGAAGAAGATCTTTGATCAACACCCTTCTGTGAAATATTTGACAATGTACTAGAGAATCTTAACAAACATCCGTGATAAAAGTTAAGGCGTAGACCTAGCTTTGATCGAAGGTCGCCATTATATACTTTTCGCTTGCCTTGCTTTAGAGCCTTCTACATAAAAAATGAGGTCGAAGTTTATCTGGTGTGTCGCTACAATCACAGCAATCACTTCAAATTACGACGAATACGAAATTCTTCATAACACGAAACATGCTGACCATAAAAACTGCAACAAGCGGTTTGAATCTTATTAAAGAAATAGCTGCAGCAGTCAACTGCATTTGAACTAGTAGCACTGTGGACGCTCTAAAGATGAAATCAAATGGACAAAGGAATCTGAGGTGGAAAGCTATTTGCTGTCAATGAAGTATACATAAGTGAAGTAAATGTATTTATTTGTACTCTAAGTAACCCAACTCATCTTTCATGAATTCATCCATAAATAATTTATATGCTAGTTCGCATATCTCTGAAGTAATGCTTGAATTGGTACACTGTGGGGTTCGAGTACTATATTGCCAGCTGCAACAGCTTTCACCTAACCATGAAACGATCTTTAGCACAAACGGCATTCATGATTTAAATGACGAAACACTGCGTGGTTATATATTTTTTCATCCTTAGCACGACGTGTTTCGAGAATTTATTCTCATTATCAAGTGCACATGACAACATAATCATTTTATGTGATGTTTCGGAAAATCGAATAAAATGAAACTAACTTTTCATTATCTTCAGCAATCATTTGACATCCTTTCCTGATGAAAGGTCGTATTTAGACTTGCATCCACGGTGCTGCAGCATGTTTCCTGACGTTATCATAATTATAATTATAGTTTTAACTTTAGTTTGTCTGGTCCGTTTGTTTATTTTTACGACCTTCTTAGTAATTCTCGTCATGCACACCTCCATTCCTCACAGGGTAAATCACGTCTTTTAAATGGTTTTTGTGTTAGAATCAATGTCTCACTAATATAGGTCTAAACCGATGAAACTCACTGATCGTAATTTTTCGTTTTCAGATATGAAGGAAGATCCATTTTAAAAACGGTATCTGTTCTACCCTAGGTATTAGACGCAATTTTTATTCTTGTGCTTATTGCTTTTCCTGTCCTTCTGGGAACATCTTCATTTGTCTTAAATACAGTGCGTGGACAAAGTCATACTGAAGCCTATGCGTCTAGGTACAGTCGTGTGGCGAAAACCTGTTCCTGACTCCCTCCCCATCCACCGAATTCCAAATGGGGAGATTTCACTGAAAGCAGACCGTCAATCGCTCTGTATGGCTCTGACGAGGCGACGTGATGTCCGACTTCTAACCCATATGGTTGCCTTATACGACGGTTCACAGTTGTGAAGACATCGTCTCCGTGATACGGAATAGACACTAGACAATATTTCCCTCAGAAACTAAAATTCTCGAATCTCCGACATGGTATGACCTATGTGTCGTTTGCCGATTATCTTCTAGATTCTAAGTCAGCAACGAGCTACCACGTTGACTATACACCTCTCTGCAACACAGCCGCATCATTCGGGTGTCACATGTCACACCGTCAACTGGAAAATACTTACTATGTTTTGCCACTCAGTCTACAAAAGCCACTTAATTCGTTCCATTACTTCATTGTTATTTTTCATTCTTTTCTTTGCGGCTAATTTATTGTACATTATTTTAGGCTTATTATAGTTGCGTTATACGCCTACTTCCAAATTTACTCCAGTAAGTTGTTCCATTAGTGGTTCAAGTTGATCTCCCCTATAAGCAGGGCATCACAATGACTCCTTGGCCGTCATGGTGCCTTTCGCGAGCTCCAGTGGGCCCATGGATGCCTACATGTATGTTCCCCAGACCACAATGGAGCTGCTGCCAGATTGCCTCCGTCCCGCAGTACAGGTGTCAAGGAGCTGTTTCTCCTAGAAGACGACGACGACGGATTCGCGCCTTAACAGCGCCTTGATGAAGATACCGGGATTCATCAGAACACGCAATGCTCTGCCACTGTGCCAAAGTCCAGTGCCGATGATTAAGCGCCGATTTCAGTGATAGTTACCGAAGTCGTGGTGTTAAAGTTGCACACGGTGATTCATGGACAACGCAGGCCTCTGGTCAGGCGTGTTCGGAGCATCGTATGTTCGGACACACTTTTCCTCAGCCCATGATTAAAGTCTGATTTGAGTTCCGCCTTAGTTTGCTGCCTGTCCTGTTTTACCAGTCTGCCCAGCCTACGACGTCCGACATCTGTTATGAGCGATAGCCGCTCAACCCCACGAGATCTGGACGTGGTTTCACCTCGGTTTCGTCATGTGCTGAAGACACTAATGACTGAGCTCCAAGAACACCCGACAGGTCGTGCGGTTTCCGAAATGTTCGTGTCGAGCCTCCAGGCCATTACAATCTGCCTTCGGTCAGACACAAATAGATCGCGCGCCTTCCCCATTCTACGCACGGACAACACGCTCATTGATACTACATGCACCGTCTGTATGCCTGACTAGCAGTCATTCCTCGCCAGGTGACGCTGCTATCGCCTGGACGGGTTTATTTCGATAGTAGGTCGGGGTAATAATGTTCTGGCTGATCAGTGTAGATTAACCTTCCTTCTTGGTTCAAAATGCCTCTGAACACTATGGGACTTAACATCTGTGGTCATCAGTCCCCTTGAACTTAGAACTACTTAAACCTAACTAACCTAACGACATCACACACATCCATGCCCGAGGCAGGATTCGAACCTGCGACCGTAGCGGTCACGCGGTTCCAAACTGAAGCGCCTAGAACCGCACGGCCACACGGGCCGGCTACTTCTTGGTGGTATCACTGTATGACCCATGGAGTACGCTCCCTACATCCGAGGGCTATGTAACAGCTATTATGCCGTCGGCGAGTGTCAGTTTCTCACGCAACCCTTCCCCCGCCCTCTCCCCCTCCTCACCAGGTAAGGTGTGTACGCAGTTTCAGCCGAACTGTACTCTCGCCGTTCCGTACACTGGGACCCTGGGGGCCCAATTTGCTGCGTCGCTCGACCGAACGCCTGGAAATGGCAACCTGATACTGTCATGCTCGCAGAACAGCGCGTCGCGCGCACATACAACGCACGCCTCCCTGGGGCTCCGTTCCCGCCCCAAGGGGTGCCCCAGTTTACTCCAACACAGACTGTAAACTCCGCTCACCTAGAGGTCTCTTCACTACCTTCTTTGAATACCGAATAAATATATACGTTTATCATGAACGCACTAAGAAAATTCATATGCCTCGCAATTAAAAATTATGTCTTTAGATTGAAGGCGTTCAGCGCTAGGGGAGGTACGGTAAAGTGGCCACGCTAATGAAACTGAAGTTTCACCAAATAGTGTTTATTGATAGAAGCTTTCCGTTTGCATAGTTTGAATTTACGTATTCTTTTAAGTGCAAACACTTTGTTTTTCTTGGACTGAACTGTCAATGGTCTTATGCATATTATTAATGCGATGAGGAGCATGAAATTGTTTTACTTGCACTGTTTTAAGGATAAAAAACTTATCGATAATCTTCTTAAAAGCTTGTCCTTTAAGCATCAGGATAGATTTTCTTAGACTAATATTAGCATGCTATCTTTGTCTGCCATCTCCGCCTCTTTGCTAAAACTGTGCAGTATCTTGTTCTGCTCTGCCAGCTGGAATGGTAATATACATAGATTGTTGACTACAAATCCATAAAAACACTTCCGTTTCAAAAACATAACCAAGATTTCCTGCTCTTGTTCTTTGTTGAAGAAAGTCCAAACTTCCCGCAATCTTTTTTCACCTACTGCATCTCCATTCTTTTCGTGGAATTCTTTAATTAATTAATTAATTAATTAATTAATTCAAAATTGTCACAGACGGTTAGGGTGACGGATGATAGCTTTATATATGAAAGGACTTAAACGTAAAAGTTCAGTATTACTTACGATAAACGGAAGTAATTAACTCTTATGGTGGTAAGCTCATTGGGCACTTATCCCGACGAGTAATGTCGCCAGTTTTCCCAGTCGGGCACCACGTCGCCATTAGTCGTTCATATATGAAAACAGCAAACCGAATAAAAAAAAGAAAAAGGGACTACATTTGTAAGGCATAAAATGTTGTCTACACTTTGCTGTGGATAAAAAGTGTTACTCGGCTTTTAGGTGAAGCAACAAGAATAATATAAACAACTTATCTTACACCAGATGCCGGACTATCAGAAAAGGTTTTACTAAAAGGTAACAGAGCTTCCTCCGTCAAATTCACTGACAACAATGATTGTGTATATTACAACTAGTATGACCACTTCGCAGCAGGCAGCAGTCACCTTTCCCACCCTGGTCACTTTATCCCATATTCCCTTACACCAGTACGTCGCCTTCTATCCAAGTTTCGATCATACCAGTTATCTTCGCAAAGATGAATTCGGAGAAAATTTTGAGCAATAGAACCCCACACATTATATTGGACAAGGAATATTCCACAGAAACAAAAGTAATACTACGTGGACCCAAGGAAGAGTAACACAATCTCTCATGTTCTCAAATAGGTTCAGCAGCCCTACACGTTTATTCACTGAGGGGGCTGTTGGACAATCGGAAATTGCAAAAAGATTTGCGAAAAGAATTTTCACTTTCTGTATAATTGGAAGATCTATTACAATGTGGGTAACTGTAATATAATGTCTATGACAAAGAGAAACAATCCTGTAGTACCTGATTACAATATTAATGTTGAAAATCTTGAACACGTCATCTCATATAGATACTCTTATTTGGTGTTGATACTAAGAAGCGATACGAAATTGAACGAAGGCGTAAACATACTATTAAGAAAGGCAAATGAAAGACTTGAATTTTTTGGACGGGCTCAGGGTAAATGGTGTTTGTCTCTAAATATGCTAATGCGACTGATTCTAGAGTATTTTTCTGATGATTGGAGTCAGAAGCATGACCACAGACGTGGTGCTAGGATCTTAACAGCTCTAACGAAAGTCTAACAGAAATGCTGATGCAATTCAAATGGCAACCGTGGAAGAAAGGTGACGTAGTTGTCCCTGTCTACTCTTTTACTTAAAATTTATGGACCTGTACTCGAAGAAAACTGAGCGACTTTTATTCAGCCGCCACCGTATATCTCTCTGAGGCATATAATGGGCCACTTTCTCTTCGCTCATTATCCGATTGGAGTGGGAAAGAAGATACTGTTACCTTGTATCCTCCGCCATTCACTGTACAATGGCTTGCGGAATACATATGTAGATGCAGATATAGAAGAGCTCGATTCTTTCACTGTCGCGTGGAGTGGCCGCGCGGTTAAAGGTGCCAAGTAACGGATTGCGCGGCTCCTCCCGCCGGAGGTTCGAATTCTCCCTCGGGCATGGGCGTGTGTGTGGTGTTCTTAGCATACGGTAGTTTAGTGCAGTAGTGTGTAAGTGCAGAGACCGATGACCTCAGCAGTTTTGTCCCTTAGGAATTCACAAGCATTTGAAAATTTGATTATTTCGCTGCTTGCTCTCGAGGACAGACCATTCCTACAATGAACTTATCCATCTCGAGAAATATAGTTTAATAACACTGAAATACAACATACTGGTGTAGAAATTACAATATTTGCACAATTGCAGAGCACAGATGTAATAGTTGTACGACAATGAGTCGGTCGTTTGGCGGCGAACAAAAGGAGCACTGGAGTTTAAGAAGCGGCTCAAAACTGGAACAAATATCAAAAGAAGGCAATAAAACTAATAAGAGAGATATTTTTGCTTATACCTGGAATTTCAGGCAAAAGAACGTACAGCCAACCACAAACAAAAGATGCGGTGTTACAAAGTACTCTCACCGTAGTGGCATAGCCGGCGTGTTGGTATAGACCAGAATACAGTTAACACGAGACATGCGCAATATAAAAACGGTACAGAATAAATAAATCATATTTAATTTCAATGAAAATATAAATTATAAGCATGTATAAAATAATTAAAGAATAAACAACTTCTTACTCAAAATGGAAAGAAAAAGTTACATTCAAATTCTTTAAAAACAAAGAAGTTCGCGGTATGTCTAAAATCTAAATCTTTTAATTTCTTACAATAATATGTGAATTTTCTCGTTAGACCCCTCACTTTGTGGCTGTACACCAGTGTGGCAGGGTGCGCCGGTTGCGGAACGCTGAAATACGCAGCCGCAAGTCGTGTCTACAAATATGCCTATGAGAAATCAGAATGCATAAAATATGCACCTAAACAGCCGATTACTTACATATCAGCCTTCACCAGACGGGAGCTAAATTAGACTCATGAAACTTGGCGCTACACTAAAGGTAGCTAGAAGTATGTTCAACAAGAAGTCCTTCATAAGAGTATGGAAAGTACAGCGTCTCAATGGAACAGGAAGATTGTATACTTTCGGCATTGTAATAAGAAACTAACGGAGAAAATGGAAGAGAATATCGCATAAAAGTATTAGGGTACAGCAAGTCAATTTACTATAATTGTATGTTGACAAGCCGAAAATAGAATTATGAGGCGGTAATAAAGTTGCAGACCGTAGAGAGAAAGACAGTTACTGCTCTACAAACACTGAAAGAAAAAGCGGTAAAAAAACAGTTGTTAGATACTTTTTGTCACGTCAAAAGACACAACCAAATTTTAAAAAATTAATAACCAATAATGAAAAGACACATACGAGACAGGTATTACTCGACAGACTCGTAAGTGAAAGCTTGTGTTGGTTTTCAGTAATCAACTGCAGTGATGTAAGGAGAAACTAGAAACGGCCAGCAGAGCTGTGGTAAACTATCACATGATGACAGCTCCAGCTCCGAAGGAAGAAGTCTCATTACTTGGTTTCTGTTTGCATTATATGTGGTGGAAAACCTGTTTTTACTTGAAATCAATTTTGTGGCATCGATCATGTTCTTCAGCCGTACTGAACAGTCAGAGGAAATGATTGCCACACTATTGAAGAAGTACCACTTCGTAATTAAGAGCACCATAAATTTAGCATAGGCGGACGTATGAAATACCCTCAGTGAGACTGTTACACCGTGACATATGTACTACGTATTAATTTACTAAACGGCACATATCTGGGGAATGGCCCGTTAAAACTGCCCTGAAACTCAAATTTTATAAATTACAGTAAATATTCTGTTACCTATTTTACCCTTAGGTCTTGTGTTTATGTCATGTATCATGCTACACACCTGTTGAAAGCACAGAAACATAAATACAGTACAAGGAATGTATCTCTGATATCTACCAAATGGCGAATGGGTCATTTACAGGAGGATTACGGTTCAAATCAGCGCCCAGGCATCTCGAATTGCGTTTCCCACAGTTTCCCTTAAATTTACCAACGAAAAAAATTGCATTCCATTACCTGAAGACACACAAACATTTCATTTCATTTCATGAGATATCCGCCATAATTCATTAGCAGTGAATAAGGATTTAAGGGAAGGCCTACTTATTTTTTTGTGTAGGTTATGCTTCTGTTCTCCAGTTACTCAGAAAGGTATGCAATATTTCATTGTTGCTCCAACTAGCGAACCTCATGCTTGTTTATACAGGACGTCTCAGGAGGAATATTTAGTACGCAGAGATATGACAGGAAGCAAACAACTTCATATGGACATATGCTCTATTCCGGATGGTTACAGAGAGATAACACCTTTAATGTTCATTGTTATTTGTCTTCTGTATTATTCAATACAGAAAAATGGTTTTTAAAACAGAAGTTGGCGTGCCCATTCGATAGAGCGATCACAAATCAGTCTTCTGGCTCGCGCTGATTATTACCGCCAAGCGGCAGATGGTTATCCTTCGTGTTTTACTTTCCCTTAAAATACGTATCGATAAACAAATACACTGTTCAAAAGATTTACGGGAACACGTCTATCAACGTCGGGTATGTTAAATCTGCTTTGATACAGGCGGTACGTGTGGTCTTATTGCATGGCTTGAAGTATTCGCTTTCGGTGTAGGCAACAATTAAAATCATTCGCCATCTACTGCACGGATCATACATTATAATGTCAGGTGACCCCTCAGAATGAAGTGACTACTGGAGGCACAATGATTTCTAGTGAGTTACACTGATGGAAGTTGTCCTTTTTGAAAATTGTATTCAACCAAGCATACGCAGCGCCAAGTCATTATCCAGTACAAGCTGTATGGGTGGTCTGTTTGATCCAAAAAGGATGAACTTTCGAACGTTTTATTGCACATGCCAATACCTCTCCATGTGTTGGAGAAAGGCAACAGGGAGGCAGGTTGGTACAAAAGGCAAGTTGGACAACGTTTCCGACGCATTAAAACCTCACATTAAGATCGGTATTTGGCCTTGCCCGCGTTGCGGCGTCGTACGGATACTGCCAGAGCACTGCAAGACGATCGCAAAAGGGCCACTAGAGCCGCTGTGTCTGATCAGACTGTAATGAAAATGATACGAGAAAGGACCTTACAACCCACACGTCCTGCTCGAGTACTCCGCTTGATACAAATCTTGGAGCTCACCTTCAGTTCTACAGCTCCCATGTCGACTGGCAACTTCCTCATTGGCGAAACTAGTTATTCATAGATGAGTCCATGTATCCTTTGATGATGGCCGTGTCGGTATGCGGAGATCCGTAGTGAGCGATACCTGTCAAATGTCGTCCAGGAAACTGACAGATTTCCAAGTTTCTATGATGATGTGGGGAGGTTTCAGTACTGACAGCCATACGGATCTTGTTGTTCGTGGTAGCCTTACTACTAGACAGTACATCGCACAGATCCCGTCAGACCACATGGTGGCTGCCCTGTGGCCCTGAATTGCTTGTAATGTCAGAGTCTCTGAGGCTAGCTCAGGAGGAATGTCTTGCGAAGCCTGGTCACTGAAGTGACGGAATGGCCAGCACTGAGTCCCGTCGTACATGGGACGTGCTTCACAGATATGTTCGTAGTTGTCCTGTTCCACCACAGACTCTCCAAAAACTCTCTTCCACTTGCATTGAAGACAGAACGGATACCACAAGGTGTCATCCGTAGTCTTATACGGAGCATGCCACATACGTGCCAGGCAATAATAAATGCTCATGGAGCACATACATGTTACTGGTGATCTCAGAGTCCCGTGAAAAGCACCCAGGATTACGGAATTTCTATTTAAACGATCAAGGATGTATGAATGTTTTGTTATGTTCGTAATTTTTTAAAGATAATGGTATAATTTGGTAACATACCCAGTCCTCAACTATTGCTCACTGGAGTATGGCAGACGCATAAAGTCATGTTCCCCTAATTCTTTTGAGCAGTACATCGCACTAATTTGGGATCCTTCTATCGAAAGAGAACCGAAAATTCATGAAATGTGTTCTATCTCGGAAACCATTAGGAATATGACAAGTGTCCATAAGAAGCTTTTTGCTTCAAATGATCGTTCCTGTCATAGCCCTGAATACTGAGCATTCCTCGTGCGAAATCTTCTCTTATAAATTTGTAATGCAAGTAGCAACAAACTGATGTCTTCTCACTCCCCGCTGTTACTATGTAAACCATTTCAGCACACAGCACATTACATATATGAGTAGTGATCTATAAACAGGAACAGTCAAAAGCAGATTACACTGCGGCAACGAATAAAAAAAAAAAAAAAAGAAATTTAACATTTAACCTATAAAACAGAATTAGTACTTATTTATCCGCTGCAGCATACCATGCTTTATATATCTGACGTTGTGTTATTGACCTTTACAACAATAAATAATGAATGCAAAAAGGGGAAATAATTCGTTTAAGGCAGGAAAAACATCAAAAATTTTTTTACATTTCACTCATCACCGATGTTTCTTTTTTATACCCGATACGTAATTGCTAATTGTCTATATCACTCACGAAGTTTCATTTTGTATAAGCATAGCAAAGTATCCAGGAAATGTAAGGTAGCGACAACTTTTTCTATTTGGATTTGTTTCGGGTGACATGACAATTATTTCTTGTTGCAATTGTAATCCACATCAATTAATTAAATCCCCACTGTGTGGTTGACAGTACAAATTAATGTACAAATCGAACAATGTGTAAGTGCTGCCACATCTACGAGGTTATTGACCAGTTTCCACTACAACATGCAACCTGCAGATAACAGCTTGGAGTTACATACATCAGGAATAAAGCCGTACACATATGCGCTCAAGAGTCGAGAGCTTTCATATTTTCTGACATGGTCAATAAATTCCTAATTTTTAGTTAAGTATCATAAAATATCATTAATTCATTTAACATGTGAGGATAAAAACGTGGCAACAATGCTAATATTGGAAAAAGTTTCATTAACTGCAAAGTAATGAAGTTCAGACAACGTAAGTAAGAACGAATAATCAATGTTAGAATTTAAAATGTAATGTCGCGTTAACAGCCGGGTCTTAAGAAATCGTTACGGTCGCAGGTTCGAATCCTGCCTCCGGCATGGATGTGTGTGATGTCCTCAGATTAGTTAGGTTTAAGTAGTTCTAAGTTCTAGGGGACTGATGACCTCAGCAGTCAAGTCCCATAATGCTCAGAGCCATTTGAACCAATATTACGAAACTGAGAATTAGGTTAGCAGGAGGAGGGCATTGGTTGGTCCTGGAATTTGACAGATTCGTACCATCAATCACCTGAATTGATGTAGAAGAATAAAAGATACGTAGAAATAAAACGCACATATGTAACTGATGTGTAAGCACAGCATGGAATTCAACTTCTACACAACGACAGAAGCTCAGCACAATAGGTTGTGGAGTGGTAGGACTGGACCAAGTGACATCAGGCAATCACCATCGACAGTTGCACTGAACATTTATTTGGCGCATTTAAACAAGACAAATAACAAATAAAACCATCAACACTGAAACGCCCCCTTAGAAAAATTAATGAATTACTGTGCTGATAACCCTCTTACATTATTTGATTTTCAAACAGCTGAGGAGAACTGAACGTACTCAAACATTTCGCTCTTTACCTATTCTGATCAACACTAAATTGACAGCCAATATTTTTAGCGCAACGCAATCTGACTTTCAATAATCCCTACAAAAGAATGGCCCTGACTAACATTAACCTATACGTTTCACAAATCACTTACCTCACAAAAATCTTCGTTACTCGAACTACTGCAATACAGCGAGCGCCACTACTGCTAGCTAAATAAAAGATTCAAACTACTGAAGGCACTAACTACTGATAGGCATAGTTAGTAAATGAAAGATTTTGATAGAGAACAAGCAATGTATTTACCTTAATAGCGTTCAAAAGTCATATATATCAGGCCATGATATCCAATATTACAAATTTACTCTTTCTGATGGACACACGTCCAGATCATCCGCTCTCAAAATTCCGCCATCTCTCTTCCCACCTCCACCATTGCTGGCGGCACACCTCCAATTGCGCAACGCTACGCGCTGTTAACAGCCAACTGCCCAACACTACAATAGCAAATTCCAACAATGCCACCCAGCAACAGTCTGCACACAGCACAGCCAGTGATTTTCATACAGAGCGCTACGTGGCGGTGGCGTTACCAATATAAGAACCTAAACAGCCTACTTACAACACATTTTTAAAATTACCATGTAGGTGAGACCAAGTTACTTCAAAATTTACCATTCATAAACCACAGTACATATGGCCTATTACACATTTAGTGAAATGAGATAAAAATTATTTACTCAAAAACTATGATCAAGCTGAAGAGCAATTTACTAAAATTTAGCGAGGAAATTTAGTCTTTCAGTACTGCAGAGATTGGTATTACGAATGTAATTCAAATTACAGTCAACAACAAATCAGGTCTCTAGAAGAGCGTCGCGTTCCAAAGGATTGGAAAAGGGCACAGGTCATCCCCGTTTTCACGAAGGGACGTCGAGCAGATGTGCAGAACTATAGACCTGTATCTCTAACGTCGATCAGTTGTAGAATTTTGGAACACGTATTGTGTTCGAGTATAATGACTTTTCTGGAGACTAGAAATCTACTCTGTAGGAATCAGCATGGGTTTCGAAAAAGACGGTCACGTGAAACCCAGCTCGCGCTATTCGTCCACGAGACTCAGAGGGCCATAGACACGGGTTCACAGGTAGATGCCGTGTTTCTTGACTTCCGCAAGGCGTTCGATACAGTTCCCCACAGTCGTTTAATGAACAAAGTAAGAGCATATGGACTATCAGACCAATTGTGTGATTGGATTGAGGAGTTCCTAGATAACAGGACGCAGCATGTCATTCTCAATGGAGAGAAGTCTTCCGAAGTGAGAGTGATTTCAGGTGTGCCGCAGGGGAGTGTCATAGGACCGTTGCTATTGACAATATACATAAATGACCATGTGGATGACATCGGACGTTCACTGAGGCTTTTTGCAGATGATGCTGTGGTGTATCGAGAGGTTGTAACAATGGAAAATTGTACTTAAATGCAGTAGGATCTGCAGCGAATTGACGCATGGTGCAGGGAATGGCAATTGAATCTCAATTTAGACAAGTGTAATGTGCTGCGAATACACAGAAAGATAGATCCTTTATCATTTAGCTACAAAATAGCAGGTCAGCAACTGGAAGCAGTTAATACCATAAATTATCTGGGAATACGCATTAGGAGTGATTTAAAATGGAATGATCATATAATGTTGATCGTCGGTAAAGCAGATGCCAGACTGAGATTCATTGGAAGAATCCTAAGGAACTGCAATCCGAAAACAAAGGAAGGAGGTTACAGTAAGCTTGTTCGCCCACTGCTTGAGTACTGCTCAGCAGTGTGGGATCCGTACCAGATAGGGTTGATAGAAGAGATAGAGAAGATCCAACGGAGAGCAGCGCGCTTCGTTACAGGGTCATTTAGTAATCGCGAAAGCGTTACGGAGATGATAGATGAACTCCAGTGGAAGACTCTGCAGGAGAGACGCTCAGTAGCTCGGTACGGGCTTTTGTCAAAGTTTCGAGAACATACCTTCACCGAAGAGTCAAGCAGTATATTGCTCCCTCCTACGTATATCTCGCGAAGAGACCATGAGGATAAAATCAGAGAGATTAGAGCCCACACAGAGGCATACCGACAATCCTTCTTTCCACGAACAATACGAGACTGGAATAGAAGGGAGAACCGATAGAGGTACTCAAGGTACCCTCCGCCACACACCGTCAGGTGGCTTGCGGAGTATGGATGTAGATGTAGATACCATTGAGCACAACCACGTTACTTAAATGGCAGGCACCCTACAATGTAGGATATAAAATATAAAATTTCATGTGACCAAGCAACCTTGAGGGATTCAACAACTAAGCCCAAAAGCGCACACCCGCCCATGCAGCTGTTTCCAATACAGGCTTGGCATGGATCCCCAAACAAAAACAGCAATGGACACGAATAGGCACGAAAAATCCCCGAACTAGTGGGTATCTACAACAGACTGACGTCTGCCTTAAGTAACTAGAAACACCTTAATTCATTACAGCACATCATCTGTAGAATTAATCAACCTATTAATGAATATCAGCTAATCAGTACAAATCTTATGTGCGTAAGGTCAATTACACATTAAGCCGCGAGCGAACTAGATACACGGCCAGCCGGCACGCTCGGGCAAAGGGGGCAGAAAATACACAACAGCACAAGCAGGGCGCAAACCAGGACCCCGCACCTGCTACCAAGACAAACAGCAGAAGTCTCAATAAAATGAAATAAAATGCAAGTAACTAGCGTGGAGGCTAACGGTATATCGATATCGCCCCTCCCCCTGATGCGAAGCACAAGGCGACTCAAGACAAAATAGCTTGTGAGGTAACAGGCGAGTTGTGGCGCCCTGAAAATATTCTAAGTTCGGAGTTGGCGTGGCCGCGCGGGCCGCTCGCCTGGCCAACTGCGTGGTGCAGACCAAGAGGGGCAGCCCCAGCGCGTGGTCCAGGGACAGCGTGGCTGGGAATTCCATGGTGACACTGTGTCGATGAAGGAGACATGCCAGGAGTGCGGACTTCGTGAAACCATAATGGCAAACATATCGCAGTTCATATAGAAATTAATAATAGCCAGATGAATTCTGATACCTTGAAAAGAAACATTTACATTACCATTATTTGCACGACAATTCCGATGGTGTAATCAGATTTCAATATCTTTATTAGCTTAAAGTTACACAAGTAACACCCGGCGACGAATTTCCAAAATCTGAACGGTTCATCCGATTTTGTCGATCTCTGTGTCTTTAGAAAGCTATTGGTGTAAACCTAAATTGGTATAAATTACAGACATGTAACATGAATAGTACACGGGTTATTGGCGGTCAAATTCGCCAATTACTATCGATCGCGTCAGGCCGTAAGTACCCCACAGTTACACGAAAAAACGGTAGCAGCATGCTTATAAATATATTTATTCATCTATGTCTTTGTTTATATCCGATATATACTATTCATGAAGAAATTGGTCAATTATTTACTGGGTTTTAGAAAGGACAGACATTAGGCTACTGGCCTACCTTTTGTTTCTATTCCTTTTATATCTGTTTATTTGATTTCTTTATGTATTTAATAATGTGTATTAGCGTGTGTTTATGGTAAAGCCGTTGGAATACTTATTTAATTTCAAGTTATTCAAATGTAAATCCAGTATTTGGAATGTGTTTCAAAATGTTTGTGAGTGAGCGTTGGCTTGGAGACATGACAGGAGACCTATCGCCAATCACGGCGCTCGTTACTAAGGGAGGCGAATACTGAAGTGAATGGAGGGGGAGTTCTGAACAGGGCGGCGCGAGGGACAGTCGCACAGGACACGGAGGGTTCTGGACAGTACTGGAGAGGACACGAGAGAGAGCTGGACAGTATGGCGCGACGGACTCATGGTCGCGGGAGATAGAAATATTTCGTACTGCCGACCTGTGCACTTGTCAGATTTCCATGGCTTCTGCAGTGAAGAAGTAGTATGTATTTAGAAGTGACTATCTCGCGAGCAGTGTTGTTGTTCATAACTAATTATGAGAAGTAGGAATCTATTGTTTCCCTGTTATTCAACTGTCGGCCGGTGTGACCGAGCAGTTCTAGGCACTTCAGTCTGGAACCGCGCGACTGCTACGGTTGCAGATTCGAATCCTGCCTCGGTCATCGCTGTGTGTGATGTCCTTAGTTTAGTTAGGTTTAAGTAGTTCTAAGTTCTAGGGGACTGATGACCTCAGATGTTAAGTCCCATAGTGCTCAGAGCCATTTGAACCATTTTTTTGTTATTCAACTTACATTTTATTGAATTGCGGGACCGTCGACACCAATAAGTGTTTTAAAGTAATAAAGGGAGTTCTTAAAGGTACGTCTGCTATCGTATTGATCATTTAAAGTCGTTAAAGTAGTACCTACAGAAATTATTTAATTGCAATCTTCCATGTACAAATGTTTGTTACGTTCAAAATTCGCAATTTCCAACCTTCGACCATTCGATTCTTGTGTATATTCATATTGTATACTGTAGACTCAGCAGTATATGGCTTGTAATGCGGCAACTATGCATCCCAGCCCCTAGACAACGAAGCCAGCCAAAACATTCAATATTTCAACTCTGAGTTGGAGAGTACGTAGTTGAGGGCCGTAACAGCACTTCATTTCATTTATTCTTTGAAAGCCCCCAAGCCACACTTAAATTTGTGATTAAATCAGAATTAATTACCATATCTACATACTGTCATTGAAGGAATTCTTGTATTTTCATTAATAGAATCATTTTCAAACCATTTAAACAAATAACAACTGGCCTCTCAGTAACTTGTAAGAATTTATGAAACTACTCATTTAGAGTTAGACACGTGTCTCTCAGACACGCTATCACTTCAGAAAGAAACGTAACAGTAATGTTATTGCAATTCGCAGCAAAATATATCCAGGGAAAATTTTATCCATGTGTATCTATTGCGACTGGCCAGCTTAACTCCGTCGTTTGATACAAATACAATAATCAGGCGGCGCTTAGGCAAGAACCAGCCAAACTGTTTTCAGTGGCGGTTAACGCTGACAGTAGCAATCTACAAACAGAGTGTATCAGCAATCCAGGCCCTAGTAAATGTTAATCATCACATCACATACAGCTCTCACAAGAACATTGCGTACTAAGCAAGTTGAAACTAACACATTAGAGGACAGACTCAGGAGGAGTAGCAACGGCCGGCCAAGAAAATGAAGTCAACAGCACTGAACCCAGTAGTCGATTCCGGCCACAATTTACAGCACAAGCAAGGCCCTCATTCTCTTGCTTGTTCGGCGAAGCCAGCCGCCGCAGATCCCGGTGCCAGGAGACACGCAGGAAGCGAAATACACCAACGGTTTCCCAGTCACGTGACTGCTTCCACACCAGCGATATTTACTAAGGCGCCGTCCCCCGGGTAGACAACCTCTTTTAGATGTGCTCTTCCTGCTGCCTCGCACGGCGCCTGTACTGTCCGCCAGGCTTCCAAAATACGTTACTGCTAGGCCTCCCAAAGCAAAATCCTTGCTACTTGCTAGGGCTTTCTCCTCACTCCCCGATTGGCCCGGTAGGTGGTGCCACCGCGCGCTCTGCACACGACACCTGAAAGATGACCCATACCGGCAGAGAGATTATCGCTGATCGAGGCCCATGGCTCAGTAACTGACCCTCGCTGTTGGTACGTGCACCCTGTCATGAATTCCTGACTTCTGCCAACATCTTCGTCTTAGAGTAGCGCTTGCACTGTATGTCCTCAATTATCTGTTGGATACATTGGAATCTTTGTCTTCTCCTATAATTCCTAACCTCCACAGCTTCTACTAGCACCACGATATCTATTCTCTGATGTCTTAACACATGCCATATCACACTGTCGCTTCTTCATGACAATGTTTTCCATATGTGTCTTTCTTCGCCGATTGTGCGGAAAACCTGCAATTTCTCTATCTTATCAGTCTCAAAATCCCTTTACAGCACCATATCTTAGAGCAGTTTCGATTCTCTTCTTTTCCGGTGTTCCCACAGTCCCACTCAGCGCTGTGTTACAAACGAACATTCTCAGAAATTTCTTCCTCGGATTAAAGTTGGTGTTTGACACTCGAAAACTTCTCATGGCCTCCTTACCTGTGCTAGTCTGCTGTTTACTCCTTGACTTTCACTGAGGATTGCGATGACACGAGTATGTCTTATCACTGGTAAGCTTTCACTCTGAATTTTAATCCTAATCTTTAATCTTCCTTTTATTTATGTCGTTGCTTCTTCGATTTATAGATTGAACAGTAGCGGCGAAAGACTACATCCCCGTCTTACACCCTGGTCTTCCATTCCTATTGATCTCTCGTAATTCGTGTTCATATTGTACTATTATCCGTCTTTCTCTACGGGTTACTCATATTTTTCTCGCACTTTTGAATACTTTGTATCACTTTACATTGCGGAATGCTTTTCCTCCCAGGTCGACAAATCCTATGAATGTGTATTATTTTTTCAAAGATTTTGCTGACATAACCAGTCACAACGTCCTTACCTTTCCGAAAGCCCAACTGATCGGTAGCTGACGGACACACAGTTTCATTTTCCGTTTTTTGCCTGTTATTCTTGTAAGCAGCTTGGTTCTCTGAGCCGCTAGAATGATGTACGATAGTTCTCGCTGTTATCTGTCTTTTTTATATTCATGATTGTGAGGATGTTTTCCCTAGAGTCTGACGGTATGTCTTCAGCCTCATTGATTCTACACACCAACTTGAATAGTCGCTTGTTTATCACTTTTCCCAAAGATTTCAGATACTCCGTGGGGATGCTATATATCCCTCCTGCCTTATTTAATCGCAGTTCTTCCAATCTTAGTTTACACTGTGACTGTAATACTGAACCCCATTTGTCTTCCATATCGACTGCCATTTATTCTTCAATCGCATCAGACAAGTCTTCCCCCTCGTGGAGGCCTTTCATGTACTTTTTAGGGTTCCATACTTCAGTCGGTGAAAACAGAACATTATAGAATCACTTTGTTGTCCGCCTGGCTGTCTGTTAAGACCCCTTCCCCTCAGGAAGAGGTAGAAGTATGAAGTTCACATTTACATCAAATACTAAGGTCTATGGTCCCTTAGAGGTGTAAAAAATTTAAGCTTCTAAGTCAATTTAATAAAAAGATACTGTCATTCATGTCACGTGTTTTGATACTCGCAAACTCAACTCACCAAAACCTGTAGGTGGGCATCAATATACAGGTAAAACTCGTTATACGCGATAGTTATATTCCACGGAATCGCCACGCAGGCCGAATTTGCGTAATTCCAGACCCATTTTGTGAGAAAAATGTAAGGTTTGGTTCCAATTTGCTTACATATCAAGTTTAAAATAGCAGAGTTTCTAAGTATTTTTATTAAAAACCCCCATTTTCATCTTTCTGAAAAGCATTTTAATTCAAAATTTATAATTCAGAAATTTTATACCAAAACACAATAACAGAGTAAAATCAGTTTCAAGTCCGTATACTATCTCAATAGCCTGTGAATCATCTACATCGGAACAATACGATGGCGCTGTAGTCAGTTCAGTTTCCGCGACGGATTTCCTTCCATGCAAATCCTTTGTAGCGGAAGAATTCTCGCTAGGCGCTTGACATACATTTGAAGTACCGCACTGTTTGGCAAAGTAATGTTTGTCGGCTGTGTAATCTTCGATGACAGTTTATTACTCAACTCTTTGTAACATTTAAGAGTCAATTTTGATGGAAAATTCGTCATTCGATTCACTTTCTTCTAAGATATTGCAGAAAGGCTCATGCAGATAGCATTCCCTGAATGAACAAATTCATGTAGCGTGGTTTGCAGGACATATCTAGTGTTCAGTGGCAGAAACGAGACTTCACTGTTTTTATTTCAGTCAGTAATGGAAAATGGGTGGCTGGGAACATCATCAAGGATGATAAGAGTTTCGAAACGGATTATTTTCTTTCTCACAGCAGGCCTTCAATTCTTTACCTAGTTCATTAACAAAATAGTTGCTGAAAATAACATAATTCATTCACTTTTTTATCCCATCTCCACTGAACTCCCATCCTACTCTTGTCAAAACTCCTTAGTGCCGAGGGATTTTGAGAGTGGTATACCACAAGGAGTTTTTGTATTGCATCCCCTGCAGTATTTCCTCCGAAAAGAAGGGTGCATTGGTCCTTGGCAGCCTTACATCCAAGTATAAATGAAAATTCCGCTACATATTCGTTTTCGAAATTAAGCCCATTTCATTAAGGTTGAAAATTTTCTTCACAGCATAGCCTTTTCTATCTAAATCCGTTTCAACCTACGTTCACATTCCTTGTTTGCAGCTCCATCTGCCGCAGCTGCATCTTCTGTCATTTTAATGTTATGGAAGCCAAAACGATGTTTAAAGCGATCAAAGGAATTCTAGCTGGCAGAAAAAGATTGTTCACATTGCTTAGCAGTGGAATTCATATTGCAGTCCTAGTGTTTACGCTCTTGATTTAATTTCACCGAAGGTCCTTTTGACTTTTTTTTATATTCTGAACTAGTCTTTCCGGTGGCCGTTTCTTTTTTCATTTGTTCACATTTTTCCTGCAGCCATTTCGCCTTCGCTTTCCTGCACTCCCTATTTGTTTACTTTCTAAGTTACATTTCTTTATTCCTGCATTTACCTGCACATTTTTATACTTCCTTTTTCCTTCGTTAATTTAATTTTATCTTCTGTTACATTAGGTTTCTACACAGTACAGTCTTTGTAATTGTGTTTGTCTGCCCAGCTTCTGTGATTACCCTTTTCAGAGACGTTCATTCCTCTTCAACTGAACTGAATACTGCGGTATTCATTATCGCAGTATGTATAGTATCTGGGAACTTCAAATACTTCTCATCGTTCTTCAGCACTTAAGTGTCCCACTTCTTCGCACATTGATTCGTCGGATGATTCTCTTTATCATCTGTCTACTTTTCATTGTCACTAAATTGTAATCCTGTTCTCTATCTACACCTGGTATTGCCTTACAATAAATATATATAATTTCTTACTCTCTGTCTGGCCATCATGAAATCCAGATGGAATCTTACTGTATTTCCAAGCCTTTTCCAAGTATACTACCTCTTCTTGTGATTTTTAAACAGCATATTTACAATTTATAGTGAAATTTGTAACATAGCTCAGTTAACCCGTCTCTTCTCTCGTTTCAGCTACCGAGGAGGTATTCCACCATAACTTTTCCTTCTATTCCCGCCCCTACTATCGCTTTCCAGTCCCAAATGTTTATTAAATTTTCATCTTCTTTTAGATAATAAATTACCTGTTTCATATCCTCATACACTTTCTACAGTCCTTCCTCTTCTGCTTGTAACGTTAGTATGTATAGCTAAACTGTTGTTGTTGCATTCACTTTCTGTTCATTCTGATGAGAACAACCCTATCACTGAACTGCTGGCAGTGCCCCACTCTGTCCATTGCTTTCCCATTTATAACGAATCCTACTCTCATTGTACCATTTTCTGCAAATATTGTCCGCAGGGGGCTCCCGTCTTGGGAGTATGTGGGTGGCATCCACACGGGCCCTTAGCTAAGCCTGGCATTACTTCCACTTACTTGTGTCAGGCTTCTCCTGTTTCCTTTCCTATCCGGCCCCCCTCGGCCAACTCTTGGTTTCTTCGACCCCAACGGTATTAGGTTTCCGAGGCCCAAGGGTGTCTTTCACTTTCCTCTCTAGTATCTATTATCTACCCTCCGACCCAACGGCGAAGCGAGCGGAAGAAGAATCTTATATCCCAGGTTCTCAAAGATCGTGGAGGCGGAAGAGGTCATGCCAGACGAACTGGCTGTAAAGGCGCCGCTCAGCCATCATTGAGCTCGCGGCAGTTCGTTGCAGTTCTGGTACCGGAAGTCACATGTCACATACATATGTGCCGTGATGAATTGTTCCAGAATCATAGTGTGTGGGTCACTTCCTCGCAAGCTGTAATCCACCTTAAACAAATTCACGCAAATGGCAATTTCTCCTGTCATTTTCTCTAAAGACCAATGGCGATGGGATAAGGACGATGGTAGCAGGCTCCGAGTGAGGCTGGAAGCTACTAGTCTGGACCTGCACACTGGCGGCAGGTGTGTGATGGTCGCCTTCCTGAGAACCCGTGTGACTACTCGGGAATCCGGTCCTGCACCTCCGACTGGGCAGGCCTATTTAGGATGACCGCTGCCCACCCTGAATGGGGAAGGCCCTAGAAAATGTGGGCTAAACATCGGAAGTCACACTTGAACCGGGCTGGGAATCCGCACCCAGTAGGTCACTCCTTATACTGCGGACGTAAACAAAAGAAGAATGAAATGATTATGACAATAGGGACATGGAATGTCAGGACCCTCCTGGACGTGAACAATTACAGACCAGAGAGAAGAACTGCTCTTATCACCCAAGAACTAGCCCGTCTAGATATAGACATTGCTGCCTTGAGTGAGACAAGACTCTCAGGTGAGGGACACATTAGTGAGGTACGTTCAGGGTACACCATCTTCTGGAAGGGAAAGGATGCAGGAGAACCACGCATCCATGGTGCAGGATTTGCCGTAAAAACGAAAATAGTGAAAGATCTTCGACTTACACCTGTCTCAATTAATGAAAGACTGATGACTCTTAGAGTACCCATTGGTTCAGACAGATTCATCACCTTCGTCTCTGCATATGCTCCTACTTTAGACAGTGATGAAGACACAAAGAATCAGTTCTACCACCAACTGAACAGTACTCTCTCTAAAATACCCATTCAAGATAAATTAATTTTACTTGGTGATTTCAATGCCAGAGTGGGAAGGGACAACCGTTTTTGGAGAGATGTCATGGGTAAACAAGGGGTGGGAAACTGCAATGCAAATGGGTTGCTACTTCTTGGTCTGTGTGCTGAGCACGAGCTTTTCATCTCCAATACCCAATTCCGTTTGCGTAACCGCTATAAGACCACATGGATGCACCCACGCTCCAAACATTGGCATCTTATAGACTACGTTATTACGCGACAGCGTGACAAGAAAGACATTCTCATCACAAAAGCAGCACTAAACATCGATGAGTGCTGGACAGACCATAGACTTTTAGTCAGCCGTTTGAGAGTACCAAAGTATCGCAAGCCACGATCCCACTTTTCAAACCCACCACGCAGAAAATTCAACATAAGCAACCTGAACAACAAAAATGTTCGCTCACACTTCCAAGACATACTGTCCGAACAACTTAACAAAGCTCCAGCAACCACAGATGACGTCGAACAAGAATGGACCACATTAAAGAACATCAAAGAAACTGCTGAGAATGTTGTTGGTTGTAGTGCACGGAAAAGAAGTGACTGGTTTGATGACAACCACGGAGAAATCCAAGCCATCATCAATGCAAAGCGGGATGCTTACCTATCCCTTGCTCAAGATCCATCCTGCGCAGAAAAGAAAGCACACTTCCTAGAACTCAAGCAGAAATGTCAAAGTGAAATACGAGTAATCAAGAACAAATGGTGGCAACAGAAAGCCACAGAACTCCAAAATCTTTCTGATGCAAGGAACCTGCGTGGCTTTTATGCTGGTATTAAAGAGCTGTATGGACCTATCCGCTCATCATCAGGAGCACTTAAAGCTGCTGACAACTCCACCATTCTTACTGAAAGTCAGGACATCTTAAATCGTTGGAAAGAGCACTTCAGCTCACTGTTAAACAGCCCTTCTACTGCCGCTGGAGATTTTCTCAAAAATGTCCCACAGCACCCTCCAAAACCCTGTCTGGCTGATCCTCCAACTTTTCAAGAATTTTGCAAGGCACTCAAGAGTGTGAAACCTGGGAAGGCTCCTGGACCTGACAGCATCCCGATGGAGCTTATTGAGGGTGGCGGCTTGCCTCTAAAAACTAGACTCTTCTCACTTATTATATTAATGTGGGAAACTCGCAAGGTACCAGCTGACTTGAACTCCACAATTGTCACCATCTTCAAAAAGGGCGACAAAAGCGCCTGTGGTAACTACCGGGGAATATCTCTACTCTCTGTCACTGGAAAAATTTTTGCAAGAATCCTTTTAAATCGCCTCCAGACACTTTCAGAGACTATACTACCTGAGTCTCAATACGGGTTTCGACCTTCAAGAGGGACAATTGACATGATCTTCTGTGCACGACAACTACAGGAGAAGTGCAGAGAACAGCAAAAGCCTTTACTACTTGTTTTCTACGATCTAGAAAAGGCCTTTGATACAGTTCCCAGAGAAGCCATGTGGATGGTCTTAAAACTCTTCGGCTGCCCTGAACATTTTGTTGACCTGATTGAAGCTCTCCACTGGACAGGGCCTCTGCCAGAATGAAATGACTGGTGAATTCCCAATAACAAGTGGGCTTAAACAAGGATGCGTTCTTGCACCTACATTATTTGCATTGTATCTGGCAGCTATGCTTTACGAGACAACCGTAAACAATGCAGGAATAGAACTAAAGTACAGGTTTGATGGAGGATTATTCAACCAGTCCAGACTCCATTCAAAAAGGTTCACCAGTACCACTCGTGTGACAGAGCTGCAGTATGCTGATGACAATGCCTCTCCAGCTCATTCACCTGCAGAGTTGCAGCTGTCAGTTGATTCCTTCAGCAGGGCGTACGAACGATTTGGTCTCTCCATCAATATTTCAAAGACAAAGGTGATGGCGCAGCCAACTCCTGGCTCCTCCGTTCCTGACTTCAGCATATCCATCTATGATACACTCCTGGAACAAGTGGACCATTTCCTCTACCTGGGAAGCATACTGTCATCCAACTGCTCATCTGGAAAAGAAGTGGAGAATAGAATACGTGCTGCACATGTAGCATTTGGTCGTCTTACAAAGCGTGTCTTCCTGAATAAAGACCTAACACTGTACACCAAACTGATGGTGTACAAAGCTGTAGTCATTTCCACCCTGCTATATGGTTGCGAAACCTGGACGTTGTATCGCTGCGATCTGAAGAAACTAGAACGCTTCAACCAACAGAAGCTAAGATATATCATGAACCTAAAATGGGATGACTTCATATCCAACACGGCTGTTCTAGAGAGAGCAAAAATGCATAGCATGGAAGCTCTTATCATTGGGCATCAACTCAGATGGGTCGGACATGTCCAGCGGATGAAAAATGACAGACTTCCACGCCAAATGCTGTACAGCGAAGTGAGCACAGGTAAAAGGCCACGAGGTGCCCCTCTCAAACGTTATAAGGATCAGTACAAGAAAAATCTGAAAAACTTGAACATCGATCCGAGTAACTGGTCCACAATAGCAGAAGACCGAAGTCGCTGGCGTTCAGTTACCTCAAATGCTCTTCAAAACTTTGAGCTGGAACGTCGAAGAATGGAGAATGACAAACGCCAGAGACGTAAACTCCTCCAGGCTCAGCCACGTCCTCCACCTTCCATCAGCTGTAATGTCTGTGGCCGCCTGTTCCACGCTAGGATTGGATTGCTAAGCCATCAACGACACTTCCACGCCTGAACCGTGACAAAGGAAATCTCAGGAGAGAAATGAAAACTCGGATACGAGTATCAGCCGACGACGACGACGACGGTATTACCCGGCGTTAGTCTCACCAAAAATCCTAATCATCTTTCCATTTCATTGTCCCCCGTTATAACTAGACTGAGCCTTTTCCTTTCTCTTTTCAGATTTTCTATCTTCCTTACTTTCTTGAAATTTTTCAAAGAAAAAGGTGTTCACATCCCAAGTTTTATTCAAGGATACGCGGAACAGAGTTTAAGAAACGCTGCTCTAAGGAATAATGAGCGATACTTTAACCAAAAATCTATCCACGTGACAGGTAAAAATATACTTCTTCGTAATGTTAATATTCGTCCAGCATTCACAACAAGCGAACTTACGTTGATCTCAATACACACACAGCAACAGCACTTCTCGATGTTAGTGAAGTAACTTTCAGTTCTGGAAGAGGATTTATGACTGTTTTTATTTAAAAAATACAGGAAGGACGAGGACTAGAAGGATGAACCACTGTAGTCGAATACTTTTTTGGAATATCTCGAGCAACGGAAATAGCTTACTCGTTTTCATCTATCTGCGACACGTACAGATGATACCTCGAAGGGAAATTCACATTAGCATACGGTAACACCGCTACTCGCTCCTTTAATGTTGCCTTACGTATCTCCTCCTCCTTATCCATCACTATCCCCGTTATCACAATATCTAACACATTTCTTTTTTGGTGGATATGGTGAGTATTTCTTTCAGTCCGTTTCTACTGCCGCATCAAACGTATTAGCATACTGATATCTGAATGAAGGTGAAACTGGAGGACAAATAGAGTATGCTTCATACGATATTAATAATGAAGTGGTTGCAGTCTTTGGTACAACTGAGTCATGGCTGGGAGCCACATGGGTTTCTGAGCACGCTGCACTATCAGTTTGTTGGAAACGAAGTAGTACATGATAAGAGTCATACGTTTACCACTGTTGATGGAGCAGTATCTTCAGATATGTTACAGTGAACATGGAAAGATGGTAATTGAGCCACGGAAAAGTAGACAGTAACTGCCGCTCATGCATACATCAACAAACAGTATTGTCAGCGCGCACTATTTCCAAGAGCACAACTTCTTGATGAATCTTTGCGCAGGCATTTCAGTATGAACATAGGTCCGCGTTGGCATCGGTATTATATTGTTAAGGAACCCTTTCATCTGGGCGTTTCTGGCACTTTCGGTTCTTACGGAAACCAGAACAGAAGTAAATAGCTACCTCAATTTTATTGCTCTTCCCTCTAAAGGAAATAGTACTTGACAGAAAAAAATTGGTCAGTTTTGTACAATTAGCATAATCGTACAGCGATCTGAACAGCATCATGATAAACTGCGGTTGATGTCTCTTTGCTTAAATTCAGTGAGTATTAATCCTATCAAATACTTCTGTGATGTCATCAGTATTCAGATCAGAGCTTCCTCACCCGCTTCCCGTAATCTAGAGGAATTACATCATCTGCAAGTTGGAGTTTAGTGTCATTTCCCCCACAGGTCCGTACGTACGCCATGTGTAAGTAGTACTAGGTGTTTCCTTACAGATCTATAGCTGACTTGTGCCCTAATCCATCGTTAGAAACCAATTATAACATTAAAATATTCTTCAATTAAGTAAAGCCATAAAAATTGCAAAGCAATGAACACAGCGTGCAACAACCGTCAAATTGGCTTCTGGACTTGCAAATGATCACCATTTCAGTGCAAGTGCACGAAATACGTAAGAGCAACGCCATTTATGTTCTGTATACAGGGTGGCTACAAACAGTCTGAGAAGCCTGTTAGGCTGTTGCAGGGAAGGTTGTGCTGGGAAATAATCGTTCTGAAAACAATTCGATATGTTGCTCCGTTTCCAAGTTAATTAGTTTTTAATTTAGCCTACCAGCCCTTTGCGCGCACAGAATCAAGCGGCCCGCTAGATAACTCTGGTGTCGGTTGTTGTCACACTACATTTGATGGCGCATGGGAGCGCTCAGCGTTTGTATCAAATTCGATCCTTAGTACCGCCCCATGTCCAGTTTTGGTACCGTTCTCTTGTTCGGTTTTAGGAAACCAAACCAACAACACTTTTGGTGACACCGTCTCGTCCGCAGATCGTGGTCGTTCGGTAGCGTTCTCGCTTCCCGCGCCCAGGTTCCCGGGTTCGATTCCCGGCGGGGTCAGGGATTTTCTCTGCCTCGTGATGACTGGGTGTTGTGTGATGTCCTTAGGTTAGTTAGCTTTAAGTAGTTCTAAGTTCTAGGGGACTGATGACCATAGATGTTAAGTCCCATAGTGCTCAGAGCCATTTGAAACTTTTGACACCGTCTCCGGCGGGCAGCTTGAATTGAGCTGACAGAAGCCTGATTGAATAATTCTAAAGCTAATTAATTCGGAAACGGCGCAAAGTATTTAATCTTCTATCAACAATTATTTCACAGCCTCCTTGCAACACTCTTACAAGTGTTTCAGAGGCTGTTTCTGGCCATCCTATATAAGGAAATCGCATTTCAATGTTGTTTGCTTATGTGAACTTGTATTATGCCTCGGGTAAGAAGACGGAATGTCTAGCAGCTCGTAACGAATACGACAGCGGTAGGATCACATCTTGTCTAGACGGCGTTTTATCGACCTGCAACATTTCTGCTCGTGTTGGTTGGGATCTCACGACTATCATGCGAATACGGAATCGATATGTTTACTCAGTGCCATGCAGGCTCTAAGCACTCTGGGGTGACTAGTGGCCGAAAGTGCTCATAATTTGTTACCTTGAGTCGGGATACAGGCTTGTTTCCAACAAGACACTTATTCACAGGGACAGTGAGACAGCGTCAGTAGTGCGGCCAACGATAACACTGGGCACAGAAGTGCCACCACGGTGTCTTTTCAGACGAGTTCCACTTCCTCATATAGCATCTCGAGGAACGTATCTGCGTTTGGAGTCTCAAAGAGGAACGAAGGTCGTCAGATTGAATTCGTCATCTTCATAAGGTCCCAAGCACCCGGCGCGATCGTAATATGCGCCATTGGGCTCAGACAAGGATCAGCTCTGGTACGCACAGCCTAAAAGTTCTAAGATTACATTGTTCCCATCCTGTCCTGACCTACGTCGATATAGAAGACGTCGGACTGTTGACCCTGGCCAGCAGGATCCCAAACTAAGACCGACTTGATGCCCGGCCGGAATAAAGCAGTTGTTGCTGCGACACGTGGCAGCTGTGTGTTCTAAATTTGCCATTCCAAAATCACCTGCAAAGTTAACCACGTACTCTTCCTATCATGCTGTGTACACGCAATGATATTTGCTATGTTATCTGGCATTGAAATTTTAATGGTCGGCAGAGTCGACGTCCTTACCATTTGAAACTCTGGAGAGATTACTGATTGTAGACAAGATTTTAAGTCATAATACTAATCTATTATGCTCCTCTTTCTGTATGCTGAACATGAGCTAGACTTCGACTTCCGTGATGTTCTTCAAAGCCAGATAGATGTTGGACGCTTTCGCACACAAATTACAGAATTATGCCGTGCTTCTACATAGTGATAGTAAAGTTCTGGTCATAATTCATACAAAAAGGCACTTCGATTATTGCAGGACGAATTATAAATGTCGTCTATCAGAATATCTATACCTCACACACTACAGTTAAATCTCTAATGTGCTCAGGTGAACGCCTCAGATCTTACAGCTAACCTGCAGTGACACTCCTCAACGTTCATTACTGTCTAATAACTGCTGAATATTACTGCCTACTTCAGACTAATATGGTCGGCACGAACGTAGTGACTACAGATATGGTTATGACTGGCGAGTGTCCTACGATAGCACTATGACTCTGTAGCACTGGGACGGACCAGCCGACAATGCGTCTGTAATAGAAGGTGATGAAACTCAGCCTGCAACATAGTGGCGGAGATTAAGTCATTCAACTGAGGTTTAGATAGCCTGTATTTCAACCCTTGGTGCTATACGATTAAGGGGCATTAGGCCGCTGTTTAAGGCATATTTTCGTGCCTAATGCGTCTTATCCTATTGGGCGAGACTTCACGGAGGTAATCAAGACATGATTAGTTGATTTTCTGGCTTAGTCTAGTTCACCTAGCTTACTATTTCCGACTAGCTAAGCTATTTTATGAAGGAAATTTAATGTGATCAAGAACAGAATTTACGCAGTTTTAGATCTTGGAGCCGCTATCTCTTACTCAAGCAACTTCTCAGTTTCCAACACTGGTAGGAACTGCGTTCACGATATTTTGACTGGGTGCAAGTGGTCTGAGTGTAAGGAACAATACCTCTACTGTTTGCTCGAATCGCAAGCTCTCTTACGCCACATCACACTATTGTCCAAATAATAAGCGGAACCGGGAAAAGGGAACTGTCAATAAATCACTTCAATAGAACACCAAGATTTTCTTAAAAACCGAATTGTTTTACCTCTGGGTAAGAAAGGCGTACTTCGTACATGGAATAGTCACCTGACAAAGTAGCGAAAAGCATTGTACGATACCCACAAGGGCTTGGTCATGTCTGCAGTTTCCTGGAGAACACAGCATAGTTTCCTAGTGAAGAGTAACCTGTTTTATAAGGAGAAGTTCTACACCCTGTTAGTCTCTAAGTGGAATGCCGCCTATAACTGTCGCGCTCAAGTAGTTCAGCGGCGTGGCTCTGATGAAGCAATGTGATATTCAGAGATGAATCATGTCTGAATTTGAAGAACGATTTTTGTCACAGATTTTGCTATTCGGTTCGATCAGAACAACACCTCTGAAACAGTCAGGATTGGTACTGAACGCACATTCGTGTGGTGTGGGTGGGCAAAGCTTCACATTTTAGGTGGTGGCTTGAAGACTATACTAAAAGCCGAGAGGTACAGGTCGCGATACTTGTGGGCGAACTAGTACTACAGCCGGCCAAATATCACTGTCAGTATGGTTTAACTGGGACTATGCACTTAAATTATTGTAAGTCGTTACTTTTTTTTTTCAAACAGACAGATAAAACTAACTCACATTACCAACTATCAATCACACACAACCTGTGTGATCTGCACCATATCGTTCATTAGTTGAAAAACAGCGGCCTCATCTTGATTCTTCAGGTACACTGGGTAGAGCTTGCATACCAAACAAGCATGTACGCTATAAGAAGATTGAATGGTTTGTTTAGTTTGTCTGCCTGTACTGTTTACTCATTTTTTAAAAATACAACAGATACTCGCTTACCAACAGACTTCGAGGACTTGTAGATGGTGACTCGAAAAATAAATTCATGCTAGAATATCATGCCCGAAAACGTCACCCACCGACACTTCAAAGCATCTAAATTATGGAGGAATAATTTGCCGGCATGTATCCATTTCGGCAGCACGTTGAAGATCAGTAAACAGTTGCGGGCAACATGCTCGCGACCAGTTGACGAGCCGCGAGGTGCAAAAACTGACGTAGAGAGTGTCGTCTGAGCGTTCTGTGAGCCTCCTTGCTCGCGAGCGAGTACACACTTCAGAACATGCAACATTGCCGCCCCACTGAGCCTGAGAGCCCCTTTGTCCTCGCCGCAAAGCACGGCAGGTGGCTCGCCCCAAGTGGCTCACTTGCCCCTCGCGGGCAGCCTACAAACGGCAGCTGCAGGCGCAAATCCTCGCCAAGGACCTGACAGTATCGCCTAAAACGGCCTCTAGACTATCGATAACATTGGGAAATAATATTTTGCAATACATTGACGGTTGCCTCCATACTGTGAAGTGGTATTGGGCAAACTTCATGTCAAATCTCAGATCTGCAAACACGGCGGGTATGGACACCACCTGCCGTTGGCCCTTGTGCTGGCCTTGCACTCACGGAAAGTGAAGAGGAAGGTAGATGAGTGAAGGAGTAACGTAGGAAGACTGAAACATAAAAATTTACTAAGTGACTTGGGGATAAGCAAGCCAACGGATTATTGTAATTTTCTGAGGAAGTAACGCTCGCACATTTGATGTAGATCTACTTTTCGCAAATTGTTACACCTACAATTAAGACAGAGGACACTCACTTGAGAGAGGCTATTCCTGCAACTCGTCGCCTGTCCGTTACATTATGTAATATTGATGCAGGAAACACATCTGAAGATCTAAAATTCGTATCACCGCAGTCAATAACCGTGATCGTGCTAAAAACGTCCACAGCTGTTATAGAAAACTCTAAACCTTACATAAAGATCAGTAAAGATGTGCATGCGTATATAATGCTGAAATTGTGGTTATATTTGAATTGGAAGAGATTTCCCCCACTTAAAAAGAGTTCGTAACACCAAAAGTACCAGAGTGTTAGCTCCAGTAGCTGGACACTTTCAGCGCCGCTTTTCGATGCGCCCGCACGGCTCCCCCCGTCGGAGGTTCGAGTCCTACCTCGGCAAGGGTGTGTGTGTTGCCCATACCGCTAGTTAGATTAAATAGTGTGTAAGCTTAGGGACCGATGCCCTAAGCAGTTTGGTCCCATAAGATCTTACCACAAATTTACAAATTTTTTCGTTGCGTTTTCCATAATACGTCCTCAACGAATTAAACTCTTTTAGCAATTAGAGCTTATCTACTTACTAATACATTTCCCTACATTTACTTCCAACATTTACTAACCGCTGTACGCTTCCAATAGAAGTAAAATAAAAACGTGGTCTGAAGACTTCGTAGCCATTTTCACAGTTCGGTTTTTACAAGACTAGCGCAAAATAAACAATCGAGCTTATAAGGACTGAGCTGAGAAAGATGTACAATATTAGCCACAGATTATACAGTAGACCCAGTTTGCGAATTGTAAATCTAATTACAGCAGCTTCGTCAGTATTTTGCTCCATATACAGCACAACCTTCAGCCTTAACAATAGCCACTCGACAGTACAGCACAATGTAAAGTGATGACTGCTTGGTCTTCAGTCCTAAGACGGGTCATGCAGTTTTGCACGCTACTCTATCCTGTACAAATCTCTTCTTCTCTGAATAACAACTGCAGTCGACTGTATTCCTCTGTGTTCCAATTGTCGGACCGTTATGGGATGCTCCATTCCATGGACGAAATATAAGCATATAAGGGCCACTGGACGAGCGCCTCAAAGCAGGCCGCCGCGCGCTCGAAGGAGCCTCTTAGGCTGTCACGCACTTCGTACGCTATGACTAAACTGCTGGCGCGCGTCAAGGACCTCCGCTTTAGGTTGGGACGTTACTGATAGTCTTAACAGATCCCGTGGAGGTTCTCTTGGTCTCCCTATATAAGTTTTAGTCCCCAACCGCCCCCCCTCCCTATACCACTTTCCCGCAATACTGAATTGATGACAATCTGATGACTCAGATTCTGTCCTGTCAAGCGATCGCTTCTTTAGTCGAGTTAATTAGTTTCATGTTTCAAGGATCACTTTGCAAGATAAATCGTAATGGTGTGGAAAGAGTCATTGGACATTCACATTGCAAATTAATATGTAAATATGGCTACAAGCTGAAAATTTATGTTTTTTTTTTTTTTCTTCAATTTACGGATAAGAGTTAGCAAATCCTATCCTGCATATTTTACAAATTACAATAGCAGAAATTCTTCTACGGAATAGAAGGTGTTGTCAAGGAGAGTCCTTTTCGGTTTGTTTTCAAATTTTACTTTGCTCTCTGTCAGGCACTTTATATCATTGGATAAGTGACAAGTTTTTGTTACAGCATTATGCACCCCTTTTTGTGCTACAGACAACCTTAATGTGGAGGAATAAAAGTCTTTTTCCTTCTGATATAGTAATTATGTACAGCATTGTTCTTTTGAACTGTAGTGTATCACTTACAACAAACTTCATGAGGGAATAAATATACTGTGAAGCAGTAGTCAGAGCTCAGCTCCTTAAAACACATGTCTAAAAGATGATAGTGGGTGAGCACCACATTTTCTTCTTATAGCATGTTTTTGGAAACGGGCACTTTCTTTCTTAAAAATGAGTTGCCCAAAACATTATTCCACATGACATTACTGAATGAAAATGTGCAAAATATGTAAACTTACTGATCTGTCTCTCCCCAAGATTTACAATGATTCTAAGTCTAAATGTGGGTGAACTAAGTTGTTTTAAATTATGCCATAAATATTTCTCCCCCCCCCCCCCCCCGTTGTATTCAGTAATTCATCATTAGTTAAGCGATCTATCCATCTAATCTTCAATATTCTTTCACTGGACCACATTTCAAAAATTTCTATGTCGTCTTGTCTGAACTGATTATCATCGTCGTTTCAGAAAATTCATCCTAACACTTAAATTTATATTCAGTGCTAACAAATATCTCTTCTTCAGGAACGCTTTTCTCGTCATAGCGAGTCTTCTTTGGCCACCATCAGTTATTTCTTTGCTCAAAAGTATAACTCATCTACTACATTTAGTGTCACTTCCTAACCTAATTCCCTCACTATTACTTTTATTCGTCTACTTTCCATTAATCTTATTTTGCTTTTGTTGATTTTCATCTAACATCCTCTTTCTAGGACGCTGTCCATTTCGTTTAGCTGCTTTTATAAATCCTCTGCTGCCTTTGACAGAATTACAGTGTCGTCGGAAAACCTCAAAGTTTTCATTTTTTCTCCCTCAACTTCAATTACTTCCCCAAATTTTCCTTTGGTTTTCTTCACTGCTTGCTCAATGCATAGATTAAATAACAACGGAGATAATTTACAACAGTTTCCCTCTCCCTTCTCAACCACTGCGTCTCCTTTCATGCCCTTCCACTTTCATAACTGCTGTCTGTCTTCTGCACAAGTATTAAATACCCTTTAACTTAGTGTATTTCACCCCTTCTACCTTCGGAATTTCAGAGAGCGTGTTCCAGTCATCATTGTCAAAAGCCTTTCCTAAATCTACAAATGCTATAAACATAGATTTGCCGTTGTTATAACTATGAGAGCATGGTCTAAAGTAATGCCTCCAAAAACTCTTGAAGCTTTTTAAATCAGACAAACTTTGTACATGAAATACATTCCTAGTTGCGAACGCGAAGAGCACTCAGCTGATAAGGGAATGATGACAACGAAAATTTGTTCCAGTCCTGGATTCGAATGCTGATTTCCTGATTTACGCGAGCGGTAGTCTCAACCGCTTCAGCTATCCGTGCACGACACACGGTCAGGCCCATATGTCGCCATTCCTGCGTCAAAACGTGTACTCGCACACACATTATGTGTGGTGTCACCGCCAGACACCACAGTTGCTAGGTGGTAGCCTTTAAATCGGCCGCGGTCCGTTAGTATACGTTGGACCCACGTGTCGCCACTGTCAGTGATTGCAGACCGAGCGCCGCCACACGGCAGGTCTACAGAGACTTCCTAGCACTCGCCCTAGTTGTACAGCCGACTTTGCTAGCGATGGTTCACTGACGAATTACGCTCTCAATTGCCGAGACGATAGTTAGCATAGCCTTCAGCTACGTCATTTGCTACGACCTAGCAAGGCGTCAAACCGATGTTCACCAATTATGGATTAAAGTTAAGTATTCCAGAAGCTATGTACTATTTTTGCTACTATAAAGACCTTGTCCTGTTCCAGACCTCACGCCATCCTGCGTGAGCTTAAACGCGTGCCCTTCGGCCTCCCGTCCTAGTGGATTGGCTGTCTTGCCAGTCCACAAAATTATGTAATTGCCCTACGGTGGAGAACATTTTAATTGAAAGTCGCTGTCTGGTATCGGCGGATAAATACGTTATTGCAGTGCCTGTGTTATTAAAAAGAACAACGCGATGTTCCTTCGTGCATGCATGCATGCTTTGTTGTCTGTCTGTCTGGCTCTTTCACTCATGAGTGGGTAAACGTATGAAGTTGAAATTTATGTCGCATACCAAAGTCTGTAGGCCTTAGGAGGTGTAATAAATTTAAACTTCTAAGTCAATGCAGCCAACAGCTACGCCCATTTGGGTCACATATTTTGATACCCACGAACTCACTCATCTAGACCTATAGGGTTTTTCCCATTGGCCTAGAATCATGAAATTTGGCAAGAAGCGATGTCTTACAGTCCTAACAATCATGGAAAACCCTTAAACTGTAAATCTGTAATTTTATTGCTACAGTCGCAGGTTCGAATCCTGCCTCGGGTACAGAAGTGTGTGAAGTCCTTTGGTTAGTTAGCTTTAAGTAGTTCTAAGTTCTAGGGGACTTATGACCTCAGATGTAATAGTCCCATAGTGCTCAGAGCCATTTGAACCATTTTTGTAATTGTATCACATGAAAAAAAAATTTGTCACTTGCTATCAGACTGCGTGTCTGTCCATCCATCTGTCAAGTCCCCTTTTTCTCAGAAACGGGTAGACGTATAAAGTTGAAATTCATGTCGCATACTAAAGACTATGGTGCCCGCACGGTTAACCGCGCGGTCTAACGCACTGCTTTCCGGGCGGGCAGGCGTGACGGTCCCCGGCACGAATCCGCCCGGCGGATTTCCATCTGCCTCTGCGAATGCGGGCTGGTTCCCCTTGTTACGCCTCAGTTACACTATGTCGGCGATTGCTGTGCAAATACTTTCTCCATGTACGCGTACACTATAATTACTCTACCATGCAAACATTGTGGTTACACTCGTCTGGTGTGAGACGTTCCCGACGGTGAAGGAGGGGGGGGACGGGGGGGGGGGGGTTGGAGGAGGATCCAGTGGGGGCCGAATCGCACAATAACGCTGGGTTCGGTGTGGGGCGGCGGTGAGGTGAGTGAAATGGTGTAGCCTGTTGTGGAGCTGTGAACCAATGAGGGCTACGGCAGGGACGAATCCTCTCCGTCGTTTCTAAGTCTCCAGTTCCGTAGTCTATGGTCCCTTGGCAGTATAATAAAGTTAGCTTCTATGTGAATGTAACCAAAATATACGGTCATTTATGTTGCATACTTTGATACTTGCGAATTCAATCATCAAAACGTATAGGGTACTTCCCGTTGATATAAAATAATAGAAGTTGGCCAGAGGTAGCGTTCCACAGTACAAGTAATGAGAAAAATCCGAAAATTGCCAACTTGTAACCATATCACACCACAAAAAATATTTATTTCGTCTTTTGTTATTCGACGTCAAACTTGAAATTAAAAGAATCAGTAGTTTTGCATTTAGACTTACTGAGCCGCAATGATAAAAGTCAAACACTAGCCATCGAATGACTTTATTGCTCATATGACGCGTTTCGGAATTTATCCATCATCAGATATCCAGGAGCGATTATTGAACTTAGGTATGGCGTTTCAAGTTTTATGTGAAACAAACTTTCGTGGACTTGTGTGCCTGAATAAAGAACTATTGGTTATTATAATAACAGCCGTCTGCCCCATGAATGACTTAATGCCACATTTCTGTTACTGAAATTGAAACGTTCTCGAAAATCTTGGAATCCCTGCGACCGCTATCTAGCCAGTAACAATGTCGATAATAGGTAAAAATGGTAGAGATTGCCGATTCCCGAACTGGATGAAGTGTCTATATACTAATTAAGTTTGTATGTAACCCTCACTTTGCGAGCCTTATTAGCACCTGGCCAATTTTTTACAAAATTTTATTTCAAAATTATGTACAATAATGTGTAATTATTTTTATTTTTACAAATTTTACTAACCAAATGAGGATTGCTTTCCTTGTAACTGTTCACTTATTATATGCAGAAAACTCCACTATGAGATCAAAAGTATCCGGACACCTGGCTGAAAATGACTTACACGTTCGTGGCGACCTTCATCGGCAATGCCGGAATTCAATACGGTCTTGGCCCACACTTAGCCCTTATGACAGCTTCCACTGTCGCAGGCATACTTTCTACAAGGTGCTGGAAGGTTTCTTGGGGAACGGCAGCCCATTATTCACGGAGTTCTGCACTGAGGAGAGGTATCGATGTCGATCGGTGAGGCCTGGCACGAATTCGGCGTTCCAAAACATCCTACAGGTTTGCTATAGGATTTGGACAGAACTCCGTGGAGGCCAGTCCATTACAGAGACGTTGCTGTCGTGCATTATCAACAGCTCCTCGATCGTGTTGAAAGATGCATTATCAACAGGTGCTCTATCATGTTGAAAGATGCATTATCAACAGGTGCTCGATCATGTTAAAAGATGCAGTCACCATCCCAGAACTGCTCTTCAACAGTGGGAAGCAAGAAGGTACTTAAAACATCAAAGTTGGCCAGTGCTGTGATAGTGCCACGAGAAACAACAATGCATGGAAGCCCCTCCATGGAAATCACGACCACACTATAACACCACCGCCTCCAAATTTTACTGTTGGCACTACACACGCTGGAAGATGACGTTCACCGGGCATTCGCCATAACCACACCCTGCTATCGGATCGCCACATCGTGTACCGTGATTCATCACTCCATGCAACGTTTTTCCAACGTTCAATCGTCCAATGTTTACGCTCCTTATACCAAGCGAAGCGTCGTTTGGCATTTACCGGTGTGATGTGTGGCTTATGAGCAGCTGCTCGACGATGAAATACAAGTTTTCTCACCTCCCGCCTAACTGTCATAGTATTTGCAGTGAATCCTGATGCGGTTTGGAATTCCTGGATAGATGTCAGCCTATTACACATTACGACCCTCTTTAACTGTCGGCGGTCGGTGTTAGTCAATAGACGAGGTCGGCCTGTACGCTTTTGTACTGTTACGCCCGCATCTCGTGGTCGTGCGGTAGCGTTCTCGCTTCCCACGCCCGGGTTCCCGGGTTCGATTCCCGGCGGGGTCAGGGATTTTCTCTGCCTCGTGATGGCTGGGTGTTGTGTGCTGTCCTTAGGTTAGTTAGGTTTAAGTAGTTCTAAGTTCTAGGGGACTGATGACCATAGCTGTTAAGTCCCATAGTGCTCAGAGCCATTTGAACCATTTTTGTACTGTTACGTGACCCTTCACGTTTCCACTTCACTATCACATCGGAAACAGTGGACCTAGGGATGTTTAGCAGCCGGCCAGAGTGGCCGTGCGGTTCTGGGCGCTACAGTCTGGAGCCGAGCGACCGCTACGGTCGCAGGTTCGAATCCTGCCTCGGGAATGGATGTGTGTGATGTCCTTAGGTTAGTTATGTTTAATTAGTTCTAAGTTCTAGGCGATTGATGACCTCAGAAGTTAAGTCGCATAGTGCTCAGAGCCATTTGAACCATTCTGATGTTTAGCGGTGGGGGGAATCTCGCGTACAGACCAATGATACAAGTGACACCTAATCACCTGATCACGTTAGAACTATGTGAGTTCCGCGAAGCGCCCTATTCTGCTCTCTCACGATGTCTGATGACTACTGAGGTCGCTCATACGGAGTACCTGGCAGTAGGTGGCAGCGCAATGCACCTAATATGAAAAACGTTTGTCATTGGGGGTATGCAGAAAAGTTAATTCCAGCAATTGCTGGTTCTAGAGCAGTCTACAAGTTTATTCTGTAATATATCATTTGACATACTAGTCGAAACTAGAAAGTCTTCGTTACCGTCACGAATGGTGCAGTCTTTTTCTAAAGGCGGAGTTGTAGAGTTGTAAGTTGATCTTTGTGCTGTGGACAGAATGTGCTTCAAGTACGACTTATTTATGTTGAAAACTGTAATCCCTGTTGAAAATGTGTTCATAATGTTTAACGAACTTGTTGAATGAGGACAGTGATCGCTAAGAAATCTGTGTATGCTCGAAAGAGCACTCTTTTAGTGATGTGCAGAAAACTGATGCTTAAGTTGCATTTTTTACTATGCATGAATGGGAAATGACAGGAAATGTGATGTAAATCTGAATAAGTATCTTTACTAATGTTGAAAAAACGTGGACTTTTACATTACCCCTGGGAGAGAAGGAGAAGTTGGGAACCACAAATACATCCACGAAATTAGATGAGCATTAAAATTTTTACTCGCAACGAATCAAATATAGAACGTTTTCTTTTTTTTTTTACATAGTGTCTCTAACTACGTGTTTACTTAGCTATATGACGAACTGAATTAAATGTCATTAATTATCATCAAAATACATAAAAAGGACTTTTAAATGGTCATTGGGGACAGCAGATTTATACCTTAATGCATTTTGAGTTATTTGTCTTAGCTGCATCACCACATACACGTCATGCACTCTCACGTATTGCTCCTTTTGCTGGCCACTCACTACATGCACTGAAGAGCCACAGAAACTATCTGCCTAATGTCGTGTCGGCGAGCATGCAAAAGTGCCGTAACACGATGTGGCATGGAATCGACTAATGTCTGAAATAGTGCTGGAGGGAATTGACACCATGTATCCTGCAGGGATGTCCATAAATCGGTAAGAGTACAAGGAGGTGGAAATCTCTTCTGAACACCACGTTGCAAGGCATCACATACATGCTCAATAAAGTTCATGTATGGGGGTTTGGTGGCCAGCCGAAGTATTTAAACTCAGCAGAGTGTTCTTGGAGCCACTCTGTAGCAATTCTGGACACGTGGGGTCTCGCATTGTCCTGCTGGAATTGCCCAACTCCATCAGAATGCACAATGGACCTGAACGGAAGCAGGTGACCAGACACGATGCTTATGTACGTGTCACCTGTCCGAGTCGTATATAGACGTATGAGTCTCCGAAAGCCCATATCGATGATGTTTCGTTGAATGGCTCGCACGCTGACACTTGTTGATGGCCCAGCACTAGAATCTGCAGCAATTTGTGGAAGGATTGTACTTCTGTCACATTGAACGATTCTCTTCAGTCGTCGTCGGTCCCGTTCTTGCAGGATCTTTATCTGGCCACAGCGATGTCGGAGATTTGATATTTCACCGGATTCCTTATATTCACGGTACACTCGTGAAATGGTCGTACTGGAATATCCACACTTCACCGCTACCTCGGAGATGCTGGGTCCCATCGCTCGACCGCCGACTGTAACATAACATTCAAACTCACCTAAGGTGATAACTTGCCTTGTAGCAGCAGTAACAGCTCTAACAACTGCGCCAAACACTAGTTGTCTAACATATGCGTTGCCGACCGCAGTTCCGTATTCTGCCCGATTACATACCAAACGACGCGGCCACTCCGCGCATCTAATTTCCGTGGAAGAAGAATTCCACTCAGAAGTAGATATCCACTAAATCTACTGACCAACGAGATCTCCAGATCTGAATCCTACAGGACGCTTCCAAGGTGCGCTGAGTAGGCGAACTGCAGCCGACACAAAGGACTATTACACATCTCAGGACAGCTCTTCCTTAACAACGTGGACTGTCAGTAGAGCTCGTGTTTAGAATACTGCCTCGCAGACATTTGTTTCTGGAAAGCAGAAGTAATCATGTTGTTGTTACGGTAGCAACTACTCCAACGTACATCCATTGGAAACTAAGCACTGTACTGAAAACTTGGTTCCGTATACAACTATTAAGTAGAAAAAAGTAGTTTCTTTCATACTTGAATATGAAATGGTGGCTGATAAAGCGCACATCAAAAATGTATCGAAGTATTCCAAAAAATGACTTAGGAGAGTGAAAAAGTGAAATAACATACGCAGTTAGATCGTATATTTGTTTCCAGAATCGAGTTAGCATCGAACATAAGCCACTTTCCTCGCGACAAAAACGTGCACATGAAATGAGAGTATAAGCAACCACGAAGACGCAGATGTGTTTGCTCGATTCGATGAAAGACGTAAAATGTGCCACATTTATGGAAAAAGTCAGTTGACCACATAATGTTAAAGACAATGTTAAGAAAGAGCTTCTGTAACTGACTTAAAGCTCAACGAATTCACAAAGGCACGAAATTTTCTAACACTACGCGCGTGGACACATGCTCGCCTTCGCAATTCACAGCAAGATTACAACACGAAATTGTTGAAAATTGTGCCATGCAAAATGAACATCACGCGAATGAACTGATAGTAAAATCTTCTAATGAGCAACTACTCGAATAACCGTTCACACCAGTAACAGCAAACTCACTGAGCAGCATCTAACATCCAACCATAATCGGTCCAGCGAACACCACAGGCTGTTCCAAGAGATATGCAATCATCTACGTTCACCAGCACACTGATTGGCTAAATGCACCCGAAATCCTTCAGAGGTGATCACATTTCCTCCACAATCAAGAAAAGAGTCTATGCTGCACACACTGACGGAAGAAATGGCAACACCAAAAAATAATTTATGTAGAGCAATGAAATTTCGGGAGTACTTTTCTCTAGGTAATATATTCAAATTATTAACACTGCAAGATAATAGGTCAACGTAACGGCAAGATAAGCCACAGAAAATGTGAAATTCTGGTACATTGATAACCGGTGAAACCGCCATAACGTTGAATGCAAGCATGCAAGCGTGCTGCATTGTATTGTACAGGTGTCGGATGCCAGTTTTTGGGATGGAGCTCCACGCCTCAGGCACTTGGCCGGTCAACACGAGGCCACCTAATGCTGGTTGTGGATGACGCTGGAGTTGTCGTCCGATGGTGTCCCATATGTGCTCGACTGGAGACAGATCTGGAGATCGAGCAGGCCAAGCCAGCATATCGACACTGTAGAGCACACTGGACTACAACAGCGGTATGTAAGCGAGCGTTATTCTGTCGGAAAACATCCACTGGAAAGCTGTTCATGAATGGTAACACAACAGGACCAATCGCCAGATTGACGTAAAACTTTGCAGTCAGGAAGCGTGGGATAGCCACGAGACAGCTTCTGATGTCCTACGAAATCGCACTCCAGACCATAACTGCAGAGTAGGTCCACTGTGTCCAGCACGCAGACAGATTCGCTGCAGGTCCTCAACTGTCCTTGAGGCGAAGCGCCGTATACCGCTGCTGCCTTGGAGGCGGTTAAGTGGGAGACGTGTCTCAGAGCTGGATAGTGACAGATGGTGACGCGAGACTGGGCGCGCACGTAGTTTGTGTGTCAGCCGATAGAGGACAGTATTGGATAGGGGACTGTGATTTACTTTCGATTGTGCCCACTAGAGTGAACTAAAGTAACAGAATGTTTTTCATAAACTGTTCTAGTATTTTCATAAAGTGTTATTATGTCTTTTTGTGTATGTAAAATGTTATAAATATGTTTTAGCAGTATGAATGATGCGTGAGTGTGGTTTAAGGTTAATATGAAGATAATTGTTTAACGAGCTATGTAGTGGGATTTAGTGTGGGAACATTTCGAAAAAGTAAGTTTATGGTAAAGGGAAAGTTAATTCAGGTATAAATAACAATAGTAAATAACTTTATGCATAAACAAAACTTCAGCATATTAGATAATTACGTCGGTAAAAAGTATAGTCGTTAGGTTTACTATTTTGAGATTGGTTATTGATGAAAAGCGCGGACTGATGCGGGAGAATGTTGTTTTTCTATTGGCTGTTGAGTAAACTAACCAATGGTAGAGCAATATTCTTCGCGCGCCTTTCTCTGCTGGTAAAGAAGACAGAGTATTCTAGAGAGGAGTCGGAGCCTAGCCATGAAACAATTTGGACGTTTGTAGTAGTAGTTCCGATGCAAATCGTAAGTTGCCGGATCTAGCAGTGTTTCGTACATCAAAAGTGTTGTAAAGTGACGGCATAATTATATTCCGATGGGTGTGTAGAAATTTTTAAGTGAATTTTGTGGCGAGAAAAGACGTAAATTCCGCGTGGCGTATTGAGCAGGTCGGTGGCTAAAAACTGTGACTGCATCAGGCACCGACAGACTTAATATTTTTCGAACATTTTCAATCAAAAACAATCCGTATTTCTGCAGCTATTACGTTTTCGGGAAATGCAACACCATAAACTTGCTAACGTGAGTGAATGGTATTGTGAGTGACTGTGTTAAGACTAGCACGGGCTTGGCAGTGATACTTGTTCACTTAAGTTTCAGAATATATTAATTAAGGACAAAATTTCCAACCTTTCATTTCGTGTGAAAACTTCGTGTGGAAACTTCCTTCCGAAACCTAGCTTAGTGACTTTAATTGTAGCCTGGTTCACGTCTACGTACAGTAGGTTTCGCTCTGCTTCCCTACTGATGATCTGCTGAGACAATGTTCACAGGTAGGTGCAGGTTCGTTACAAAGCGACGGAAGGAACCGCGTCGCTGCAGAATGCTAACTAACTGGACTCCTAAACAACACACAGCCCTGACTGGCGCTGAAACAGGACCAGTTTTCTTCCGAAAACAGAACAGACCTCCACCCTGTCCCCCAGTGTGCCCGCCCTTCACACCACGGAAGTCTCATATGACGGGCGTTTTGGGGGCTAGAGGAACGTACGCTACAGGGCGCCCGGCTACGAGCTGCCCTTGCAGTAACCGATTTGCCACAGTTCGTCGTGCCACGGTGGTGCCAACTACTGCTCAAATTGCTGCTGTAGATGCAGTACGATGCCCCAGAGCCATACGCCGAACACGATGGTCTTCCATCTCTGTAGTGACACGTGGCCGTCCGGAGCCTGGACTTTTTGCGACCGTACATTCTCGTGACCACCGCTGCCAGAAATCATGTGCAGTGGCTACATTGCTGACAAGTCTTCCCGCTGTATCGAGGAAGAAACATCCAGCTTCACGTAGTCCTGTTATACGACCATAATCAAACTCAGTGAGCTGTTGATAATGGCGTCTTCGTTGTCTTAAAGGTAGTCTTGACTAATATCAATTCACTACACCAAGTCTCAAATGTTTCTAACGCTCACGACCGTCACAGCTAGTAGCTGTGCGAATGCGCACACTTTGCCCGACCTCTTACGAGAATCTTCACCTTAGATGGCACGAATAATGAGTGAATGAGCAAATATCGTTTAGGAACATTACGAATGTAGGTTGTGGTAAGTTGAGAATGTGGATCTCACGTGAAGCGTGCAAGGGAAAAGTCCCTGCAGTGGCACTATCCTCTGTGCCGTCGGTGTTCCAGCTGGATGCCGGCACGGTAGTTCAGCGTGTTCGGTCAGAGGGTTAGCTACCCTCTGTAATAAAAAAACTGAGTGAACGGATAAACGAAGAACTTTAACGGGTGTCATCGGACGCCCGCCCCGAACAAATACAGGAGATCCCGGGCTCGAGTCCCGGTCGGGGCTCACATTTTCAGCTGTCCTCATTGAGGTATATCAACAACACCGGTTGGCAGCTGAGGGTTTCGATTAATTATCATTCCTTTTTGTTACAGCTAGTGTTTATAGCAAACCTGACTTGCAGTTTAATAGTGGTGCTACTAACGCCACTCTTATGCGACTCGCGCGAAATTTGAATAAACATTTTTCAGATGTAGAAACACGCCTGCCAACTTTGGTTTATGTCGCACAACGGCTTCTTGGTGTTGCAAATTTTTTTTTACCGTCAGTGCATATCGATACTAGTTACTGAGAGGTATTTGCCAGTTATGAGCAAAGATTAGTTCGCGAGTTAATGAATGAATAATTTGATAAATTGTGGACTGACACTTAACGGGTAACTTACATAATGCTGTCATTTCTTGACTAGTTTCAACGTTTTGACACTGCTATCAAAAATGATTCAAATGGCTCTGAGCACTATAGGACTTAACTTCTGAGGTCAACAGTCCCCTAGAACTTAGAACTACTTAAACCTAACTAACCTAACATCACACACATCCATGCCCGAGGCAGGATTCGAAACTGCGACCGCAGCGAACGCGTAGTTCCAGACTGTAGCGCCTAGAACCGTTCGGCCACTCCAGCCGGTGGCACTGCTATCACTTGATAGCGTTGAAATAGAAGCATTCGGTCGACGGTGCAGGGTGAGTCCGCCAGACTTTCGCGTGGTCCCCCAGTGATTCGAGATAGGGCCAGACCTACCTGTTGTGCCGCCGCGCCGCGCCAGCTGCTGAATATTTGATCAGAGGACGGAGCGGCGCGCTTTCAGTGCCGGAGATGAGCTTCTCCCCTCCCCTCCCCCCCCCCCCCCCCCCCAGCCTTTCAACAGCTGCAGCGGCAAGGCAGGAGCAGCGGGGAGGCGGAAGCTGTAGCGCGAACCACGCCACCGGCCGCCAGCCTGCCGCCGTCCCCTCCTCCTCTCATAACGCGCGCACACCACGCCACGCCACGTTACACCTAAACACGAGTTACAGCTCACCCTTCTGACCGTCGCCACCGCAGGGGCAGCCTAGCCCTACGACGGCAGCGCCCTATTGCTCTCTCCGCTGTCTCATGTCAGCGGGTATCCAGTAAGTCTTCAGGTACGGTACTGCACAGGCACCAGGTTTCTTCATTACACCTCCTGTAAATTCCACTTGTTAGGCTGTTCGCCCATCGGAGTGACGTGGTGAGTGACGTAGCGCGTGACGTGGCACAGGAATTGCATTTAACTTTCAACTTCAGGTGGAACAAACGCATTCCAATGGAGAATCGCCTACTGAAATGAAATGACACAGACAAGTCATGTGCCATGCTACGCCACTGCGGGATGAATGTGGCGTGCCATGTACCACGTCTTTGCTAGTGACAATTCACAGAAGTGTCTGCCTTTGGTCGTACGGTTACCTATGCACCCAGTTATATAACGGACGATCTTGAGTTCAGGATCCATCCTGTCTGTCTTGGGGCGAAATATACCTATACTTACGACTACAAATGGTTCAGAGCACTATGGGACTCAACTGCTGAGGTCATTAGTCCCCTAGAACTTAGAACTAGTTAAACCTAACTAACCTAAGGACATCACAAACATCCATGCCCGAGGCAGGATTCGAACCTGCGACCGTAGCGGTCTTGCGGTTCCAGACTGCAGCGCCTTTAACCGCACGGCCACTTCACTTACGACTACAGCAATAATGAATACACGAACAGGGACACCAAGATAAAGCGTGGAAAAGGACTGCAAGTGAAATATGGAAGACAGGTACAGAAATACAAATTAACTTCAACGTGACTAAAGAAATCCCAGATTTTTTGCAACAATACGGCGTTGAAATGGTTCAAATGGCTCTAAGCACTATGGGACTTAACATTGGAGGTCATCAGTCCCCTATAACTTAGAACTACTTAAACCTAACTAACCTAAGGACATCACACACATCCATGCCCGAGGCAGGATTCGAACCTGCGACCGTAGCAGCAGCGCGGCTCCGGACTAAAGCGCCTAGAACCGGTCGTCCATAGCGGCCGGCACGCCGTTGAAGTAACTCAATGATGACACAGGGAAATTTGTGACGGGCCGGGAGTCGAACTTGGATTTCTCGCTTTACACAAGCGGCCTCCTTAACCACCTCGGCTATCCGGGCAAATCTCCCCGTCAGACCCAAATCTCCATAAGCCGCACACAACAGAGGCCGTGTCCCCTGTCCACTAATCCTCTTCGCTCGCAACCCTACTGTACGCCCGTGAGAAACCTGACATCACTGTGCATCTGCGCTGAAATATTTGTTTGCTGTCAGCGCCCAATGAAGCAAAAGATCTGGTATTACTTTCGTCAGTATAAATACACGGTTGCTAATCGACATAACGTGGTTCGAAAGATCAGACACCATGCCTAAGTAAATTAATTTAACATTATCTGAAAGAGAAATAAGATAATTTTCTACAAAACATGTTTATATACAGGGTGTCCCATTTATCTAGACCACCCTAAATAACTGTTTGTCCAGATGCAAATTCCAAAGTGTTTCAAGCAAATGTTCTTAAGCCGTCTGGGGGACACCAATCAGCATGATTGCCTTCGTTGTAGCTGTTTCTTACGAAGATATGAAGAGTAGTATGACTTTTTTAAATGACAACCTGTATTTTCTATCCGGTAATTCATTTCCCCTCCTAAAGACCTATTCAAAAATGTATCACAGTGTACCATTCACTGAAATACAACGTTATTAATTACATAACACAAAATTGACGTTGACGCTCCCAGCTCCTAGTGCAGGTACTCGGGGTAATGAAACACATCCACGTGCTGACGTTGGCAGAGGAAAAATGTAAACATAAGTAGAACGCACACCCCTCATTCCATCAAACATTGTCACTTGAAGAGTTGTGTGAGTAGAACGTACACCAACGAAGAGAAAGTAGAAATGCTACTCGTCTATGTGTAATGTTAGTTAGCAGAGCAGTAATTTCAATACCGTTTTCTTATGTACGGGTACATTTAGTACAGTAGTTTAGTCTTTTTAAATACTGTTGTGTAGAGGAAGCATAATGTAAAGGCTGTCCTTCCTACAAACTGCATCGGCATCACTTCTATTGTTGTTGTTGTTGTTGAAGGTACGCGAAATGCTGAACAGGCAGCGGAACTATACAGAGAGTGATATCCTGACAAGAACTTCTCGCCTTGGTGCGACGCTTCATGAAACGGGAAGTTTCAACCCACGACAACGTAATTTTCGTAGCACTCGCACAGACGAATCTTCCGAAGTTACTGTTCTCGCTTCCGTTGCTATGAATCCACATGTGAACACACGACGGTTTGAACACGAGATTAGCATTACTAAAAGCAGTGTACATCGTATTCTTACATGTCATCGGTTCCATCCTTACTATGTACACCTACATCAAGCATTGCATGGGAATGATTTCCAGAATCGTGTACAGTTCTTTCATTGGGCACAGCAGCAAATCCTAGCCAGCCCGAACTTCTTCTCCAATGTTCTACTTATCGATTAATGTACGTTCTCAAACAAAGAACAGGTAAATACAAGGAACATGCATTATTGGCCCAGCGACAACCCACGATGGCTTAGACAGGTGAAACATCGGCGTCATTGGATAGTTAACGTGGGATGCTTCGTACTACAATTATTGGCCCTTATTTCATCAATGGTAGTCTAAACGGCACAGCGTATGCCAACTTCCTCAGACGAATTTTTCCTCCTCTTCTGGATGAAGTGCCGCTAAGAACCAGAATGCTTATGTGGTATCAACACGATGGTTGTCGAGCACATAATGCCTTGCGTGCACGTCGTGTTCTGAACCGAAGGTATCCTTCCTGATGGATTCGTCGAGGAGGAACAGTTACTTGGCCTGCTAGGACTCCTGATTTAAATCCTCTGGACTTTTTTCTATGGGGTTGCATTAAAAACGTTGTCTATCGCGATATTCCAACAACTCCAGAGGATGTGCAGAAACGTATCGTGCTTGATTGTAATTCTCTTCAGCAGGCAACACTAGAAGCAGTAAATAATTCTTTCATTCAGCGAGTGCACCAGACTATCGGTGTCCAGAGTCACCACTTTGAGCACATTTGAATGTTATACTCCTGGGCAATGGTACAGGAGAGTCAAAGTCAATTTTGTGTTATGTTTTTACTTGGTTTTCATTTGTTTACTGACAACTGCAGCAAGTGGACGAGTTTGTGATTCCGGGCTAAAAGACAGTGTTGTGTTATGTAATTAATAACGATGTGTTTCAGTGAATGGTACACTGTGATACATTTTTGAATAGGTCTTTAGGAGAGGAAATGAATTACAGAGTAAAAAACACAGGGTGCCACTTAAAAAAGTCATACCGCTGTTCATATTTTTGTAAAAATCAAAGCTACAACGAAGGCAATCGCGCTGATTGATGTCCCCCTGACGGCTTAAGAACATTTGCTTGAAACATTTTGTAATTTGCATCTGGACAAACAGTTTTTTAGGATGGTCAAGATAAATAGGACATTCTGTATACTTTTTTATTGGTTTGCTGGACATAATGTAATATCAAATCCTTTCCTTATGCAACTACATAAAACTTTGACCTGCCGAGACAATGCTCCACTTTGGCTAGGAAAGAAAGTACAGATCCGATTTGTCAACTTGGTAGCTTTGTTTGCAGTGAGGCGACACAGGCCAAAACAAACTGCCGCCTCCAGGTCGTTAGCAACAGGTAGCCGATGCAGCATATCGCCGTATCGGCCACTTCCTTGAGAGCGACCCATTTTTCCTGGTAGTGACCAGACTCGAAGATTTTTTTATATAGTGTCATTAAGTGAGACAAACTGACCTTGATCATTTGCTGATTAACATTTTAGAAAGGGCACAATGTTAAAACTATTTATCATACCTTAATTAATGTTAGTAGAGTTAGTTGTTATAACTCCAGCAGCACTTTTAGCTTGTTGCAGTGTTGTTGACGGTTGGGTACAACAGAGAAAATTTTGAAGACCCAAGGGACTGTCTTATTGTAACCGTGAAACTGTTACCCACAACCACATTTTGGAGAATACGCCAATATATAAATATAAAATGATAAAACGTAAGACGAAATCAAAAAAGTATTAAACAATTCATCTATGATGGTTAACTGATAATATACAGCAACTACGTTTTCTCAAGGAGCAGACCAGTATTAAATGGGTACACCGCCGACACTGATGTTTAAACCTCTCAATACTACCTTTTGAAAATATTGCAATCTAGTCAGTTACTTTCTACTTAAAATTTTGAAACGCTATTAAGTTAATGAATTATTCTACCTGATTCCATAAATATTTAATATTTTTCAGTTAAAATAACCCAAAAATTTAAATGTTAGCAGTAGATATCGCTTTTCTCAGTGAATGTTGTATTCAATACTTTCAGGTTAAGGACCTTACTTACACATCAATATCTCATTAAAACCATTTTGTGAGTAAAAGTGCCCGCCGCTGTGGCCGAGCGGTTCTATGCGCTTCATTCTGCAACCGCGTGACCGCTACGGTCGCAGGTTCGAATCCTGCCTCGGGCATGGATGTGTGTGACTTCCTTGGGTTCGTTAGGTTTAAATAGTTCTAAGTTATAGGGGACTGATGACCTCAGATGTTAAGCCCCATAGTGCTCAGAGCCATTTTTGAGTAAAAGTCAATAACAGTTAACGAGATCTGCATTTTTTAAAATTATTTTAGGGTGGACATAAAGTATCTCCTTCCCCCCAGCTCTTGTGAAAGGTGGCTACACTGAGACAGCGCCAGAGATCGCGCCAAAGAGTTTTATTCCGCCGCCTCCACTGGCAGTGCTTGTTCAGAAGTTGTGGTGGTCAGTGCTTTGCTGAGAGGATGTTGATAGCTGTACTATTTGAGGCCATGTCGTGTGCAGTTGTTTTGATGGGCTAGACAGCAGATGATGTTCGAATGGAGATGATGTAATGATCAGAGTGTATTTTTAGTCAATACATATGAAGGTAAAAAACATCGACTTTCGTCACCTCATTGTATTTCTCGGGAATCTCAAAAAACAGTGGCCATCACCTTAGCAGTTGACAAAATGGTACTCGCCTTCTTCGGCGCACTTTCACCACACTTTGTTCATTGTTTTGACTGCCGTCGTGACTCTATTGTGTACTGATGGCTCCAGTTTTCATCGACAGACTCAAATCGGTGCAAAACGTCTTGCGGATTACAATTAAACATCGTCATGAATTGTATTGAAATGCTGTGTTCAATGCGCTTTTGGTGAGCAATCGTGTCACACATGTCGCACACAGCTTCTTCGTAGCCTCTTTTCCATGTAGGATATTATGTACTGGCTTAGTTAGCAAGCCTTTAGTCTCGGAAGTCTCACGAATTTTTATTCGACTGTTTTGCGTTACCATTTCTTAGTTTTTGTAAATGGTTTCCTTTGCGGTGACCTCAAACGAACGGCCAGAGAGCGCTGCGTCTTAGGTACTTGTCCGATCGCGTTTAAATTTATTTCCCGAAAAGTAAATGGTCTTCAATGATGGAGCAGATTCTGAATGAACTTCATCCAGTTCTGTTTTGATATGTGTGACAGTCTAACGCTTCAAATGAAAATGATTAATAACAGCACGAAAATCGGCTTCCTCCTTTTTCAATCGCAGTTGACGCACTGAGCAATTCAGATGGCTGTCAATAATGAACAGTACATTGTTGACATTCCTTATACTGTCCTTATGATAATCAACAACCATGAAGACGGAAAAAATAAGTTCCCTTATTTCATGGAAATTCACCAGACTTATCGAATCACCCTCGAAACGTACTATCCTAAGATGTTTAGTGTCGGACTGTTGTGGACTGGCAAGACAGCCAATCCACAGTGACGGGTAACCGAAAGGCACGCGCTTAAACTCACGCAGGCTGGCGTGAGGTCTGAAACAGGATACGTAATGAATGCTATAAAGAAAAGTACGTAGCTGCTGGAATACCTAACTTTAATCCACAATTGGTGAACATTGGTCTTGTTGATGTACATGCTTCATTAGATACATAGCAAAGGATAAATGGCGCCTTGCTAGGTCGTAGCAATTGACTTAGCTGATGGCTATGCTAACTACCGTCTCGGCAATTGTGAGCGTAATTCTCAGTGAACCATGGCTAGCAACGTCGGCTGTACAACTGGGGCGAGTGCTAGTAAGTCTCTCTAGACCTGCCGTGTGGCGGCGCTCGGTCTGCAATCACTGATAGTGGCGACACGCGGGTCCGACGTATACTAGCGGACCGCGGCCAATTAAAAGCTACCACCTAGCAAGTGTGGTGTCTGGCGGTGACACCACACGGACAGTGGCGGTCTAGAGGAGGAGGTAGAGCCTACATTCGTGGACAACGGGACTGTTTTGCTGCAACCTTGTAGTTCCTTGGGCCGATGGTGCGGCAACGATGGCGTCTTCGTCGCCCGCAGTCAGCGCGTCGCTCGGCGCTCTAACCTCTACAGAAGAGACGTTTAAAGCGGCCGTTAGTAGCCGCTGCTAGAGAGGGCTCGCCAGACGCCGGCAGGTGGAGCTGCACACGCCACCAGAGGGCGCAGAATTCGCATCAACTACCGTTTGCAAATTGTTCTCGATTCAAGCATGTTTTTATGCCTCCGCACTCAGTGCTCCGCGTCAGATTGTCTTCAAGTTACGATCAGGCTACTCACCGGTCACACCGAATGTAGAGACGTTAGTGCTGTGAGACCTTAAGAACTTAGCACGAAGCCAGTGAGGCTTGACGAATCCAGTGCGACGATGGTACTGGCTGCTGCGATTGCTAGTGAGTACTGAGAAGCAGGACTAGTGCAACACAGAGAAAGACAAGAGAGAGACTCACGAAACAAAATTATCTTACTTTACACCAAACATATGGCAAATAAATAAATATATGTTTTAAACCTTCTATAGTGTTTGATGTGTTGTGGAGTTATCATCCACCTCGTTACATACGACGGGAGCAGAAGTAACGGTCCATTAACATACGTGTCTTCATTCCTTGCTAAAATACGAATTTCAATCGTATAGGAAATATTAGTGGATATTAAACGGTTGCTAAAGGGTGGTCGAAGGGTGAGAAGTGGGAAAAATCCTTTTATAAATAATTTTGAGAAGAATTTTAATATATATACTGCAAAGAACGTCCGAGCCGCCATCAAACTTCGCGTTCTGCGGAATGCGTGTCTGGATGAACAGACGTTAATGGCAATTGATACCTCTCGAAACTAATTCTAAATAAATTCGCTGAATACAAATATCTTGACATCAACTGTGTTAAGTTTAGATATACTACTAATTAGTGGCAAGTTAAAATTTGTGCCGGATCAGGACTCAAATCCATATTAACAACTTCGGCTATCCGTGCTCACCTCCTAAACCTACCAAAACTTTCACATATAACATCCCTACATCACAGCCCTCTACTTTCGTCACTTTATGCTCGCAGCTATACTCTGCATTCTCGCACCAGTGCACTTGCGGTATCATTTTCATTCAACTGTTAGGAAGTAAGTTCTACGAGAAACAGTGCCTGTAAATTTCATGTTTTGTATTTTAAACGGGCTGCCCCTGATTTGTTTTTCGAATTAATTGATGCAGAAGTGCTTATTTATTTTCAGGAGATTTGCGCAACGTCCAGTTTTTAAATCGCTGTGTGAAGCTAAGATAAACATGAAGCCCATGGTTTAATATTTTGTGTTCAGTTGTTTTGCTAGCGGCGCCCGTAGCGATGGAACGTTTTTAATGCAGTCAGATACCAAATCTAGGACCTCACTTTTTACTTTCATACTGGTAACTTAAAATTCCCAGGAGATTTTTATTTAAGCCCCTTACTGCGATGGTTCACCTTGCTATTATAATAACTACAATACCACTGGAGTTTAGCACTAGGGATTAGAGAAAACCTTAAATAACACTTAAATAAATTCAGCCTTCACTATAAGAAGTGAGGCACTACAAGAACCACACATCCCGGTATGTGCTTCATTGATATTTGTCGTATTCCAAACCTATTTTGTCGTTTCTCGTGCGATAACCTTGAAACAAATTGTTGCATGTATAATGCAAAGAACGTCCAACACACTTTTTTTTACGTAACCAATAAGTTTTAAAGCCAAAAGTAAATTTCGTTTCTTGAATTATATTTTCAGGTTTACGCTGTGTAGTACGTTATAGGCTTTGCGTATGTTTCGTTACATTCGACGCATTACCTTGCTGAGTTATTGTTTTAGTGGTTCTTTTACTAAGACCTTGTTTACACGTAGATTGTGCATGTAACTGTCTTGGTATAATCTGATTCTGCTTCAGCTGAACAATGATTGTCCATTCATAATTAACAGGATCAAAACCCATTCAGTAAATCAGCGAAAGACGAAGCAGGAATAGCCCCACGGTTTCAGAAAATATCGTTCTTTCGAAACACAGCTGGCTCTTTATTCACATAAAGGAATGAGTGCTATCACCATGGGGATCTCAAATTGATTCCATATTCTTAGATTTCCGGAAGGTTTTTGATACCTCTCGTTACAAGCGTCTTCTAATCATATTAAGCAGCTCTGTAGTATCGCTGCGTCAACTGTGTTGCTGGATTCGTGATTTCCAGTCAGAAATGCCACAATACGTAACAAAAGGCGGAAAGGCATCGAGTAAAACAAATGATTTCTGGTGCTCCCCAAGGAAGTATTATGAGCTCTCTGCTGCTAATCTATATAAACGATTTAGGAAACGATCTGAGAAGCCCTTTTATGATGTTCACAGATGATTCTGTCATTTATCATGTAGTAATCTCGTGATAAGATCTGAACGAATTACAAAATAATTTACGCATGATATCTGCTTGGTGCCCGTTGTGGCAGTTGATCCTGAACAACAAAACGTCTGAGGTTCTCCACATGAGTACTAACAAAATCCGTTAGGTTCGGTTACGTGATAAATTGTACAAATTTGAAAGTTGTCGATTAAACTAAATACTGAGGGATTACAATTACGAGCAACTGAAGTTGGAAATACCACACAGATAATGTTGTGGGGAAGGTGAACACTTAGAACATACATGAAATCAGTTATAGAGACTGCCTACGCTATGCTTGTCCGTCCTCTTCTGGAGTACTCCTGTGCGATATGCTATTCTCACCAGATAGGAGTTATGGAAGACACTGAAAAGTTCGAAGAATTGCAGCTCGTTTTGTGTTGTCACAAAATAGGTGGGAGGTCTGATGGATATAATAAGGGAGTTGGGGTAGCAATCATTAAAACAAAGATGGTTTTTCGTTACGGCGAGATCTTACCACTATCTATCTCCTCCAAATGTGGGAATGTTTTCTTGACTGAAACCTACACAAGTAGAAACGGCCATCGTTATAAAATGTTAGAAATCAGACGTCGCACGAAAAGATTTAAATTTTTATTTTACCGACGATGTTCTGTTTGAGGATGGAACGGTCGAAAAATATTCTGAAAGTGAGTCTATAAACCCTCTGTCAAGTACTCAAGTGCAAATTGCATAGCAGTGATGTAGATATAGATGTATCTCAGCACACTGTGCATAAGTTTCCACTAAACTGCAGTATCTTCTTCTTGCTATTTTGTTACTCTGTTCACAGCGATATCCTTTGAGACAAACTCTTAGTTGACGAAATAGTTCACGGGTGAACGTCCCGATATAAACGACCAACAGGCAGAATATTTTGGCAAGTGACAACGTTGCCGTCATTAGGCGCAACTGCTGTTGTCAACGTGGTTGCTTGCCGAAATTCTGTGCCCGTAATAAATGACATACGCCAATCACACATGAACTATTTCGTCATGAATTACTCCGGAAGAAGTCAAAGAATCACGAACGTTTAGTCGTTTCTAGTGAAGAGATAAAATTTTTTTTTCAAAATGACGCAGTATTTTAGTTTAAAAAAATGAAAGGGTATGGAACTCTAAATAGACAAAGCTAGCCTTAATCTCTATCCTTCTAATAAAACCTCCTTTGTGCAATGTACCCGATAATCACAATAGCATCAACTACTTTGGACGGTCGACCGGCGGTAATAATTGGCTTTGAAGCGGCCACAACATTGCAGTTCTCAATTAATGTTGTTATGTCATACATCCTATACAGGCACTCAATTACGGCTGTTGCCAACAGATCACGCTAAGCCTTAACGAGATTAACTCCCTAGCGATCTGCTGAATGAAGCGCAGCACCCGAGTAAATAGGACTAAGTGGTTTCATTGGAACAACTACACAATAAGAAAAAAACACCAATATGCGATTCCATCTCAAATGCTGGTAATGATAGCACAGGTGCCGAAAAATGCAGATACGTAGAGAATCATGGCTATTTACAAATGATCTACTTCTGTGAGTACAGATCAACACAGCGTATAATTCTCATGCACATTTCCCTACAAATATGGGAAGTAACAAGACTATCAGAGTCAAAGCCACGCGTTAGGTTCCACACTAGAGCGGGACTCGAAAGCAGATAATTACTATTGACGAGAAAATCAATTGTTCTAACAGATCACATCCACGGACGATTTTACGCATAAGTAGTAACAGGCTTCCTATTGCAACTTCCAGACTCCACCAAGGGTCATCTACGATCTTGTGGGATTACCACCTCTTCGGGAAATAGTTCCGGAATTTCGAAATTATGACAGATGGTATATCACTAGGTAAAGTTGTGAGTGGTGTGTACAGGGATAGCACAACTGCTAGCGAATTTCCGAGTTACATAGATACCTGGTTTCGAGTTCCGACAATGCATAGAGTTTGACCCAGTGTACAGAATACTCAAGGCGTATACTCAAAGTAGTGGGAGGTTTCTATCTAGAAAACCAAGGACCGAGTGAGATGACGCAGTGGTTATCACATTGGATTCCCATTCGAGAGAACGACGGTTAAAACACGCGTCCGCCCATCCTGATTTAGGTTTTCCGTGATTTCCCTAAATCTCTTCAGGCAAATTCCGGGATGGTTCTTTTGAAAGGGGGCTATCGACTTCCTTCCCCATCCTTCCCCAATCCAATGAGACGATGACCTCGCTGCTTGGTCCCCGCCCCCAAGATCAACCAACCAACTACAGACGAGGATACGTACGTAAAAGAATTATCATAAGAGTCACATAAGCCAGTAGAGGCACATATATCGATAAGATCGCTCTACCTCTCATCCAATTATGGAAGGTCAAATTTGGGAATGCGCAGACACGTGCGATGGACTACTGATTTATATGTGTTAATTAATTGCATCCGGCAGTTGCGAAGAAACAGTCTACCGTGCAGTCGCGTTTTTTCATGTCCACTTCAGCAAATTTTGGCTTGTTGATTTCAGGAGTGCAATGTAGAAGCAGATACTAACGAGAACAATAAAAAATTACGTGATTCGTAGGTGCGTAGCATAAACTAATTCTGTTTTCTGCTGATGTTTCAGAGTTTCCTGCAAACATCCCAGCCTTTTAAGTTGTTGGGCATAGTAATAACCAATTCAATAACGGTCTGGGTGGTGAAGACTAGCTCTGAAATTACCCTCTTACAGAGATGTGCTCTCGTCACCAGCGAATCAAATAATCACGTGAAACCGAGATAGGTAGCATTCCGGTAAGCTACAGGGACCACATTCGAGAGGATGATGGTCTGTATTTAGTTTTTCTGTGATTATTTCCCAAATCACTTACGGAAAATGTCGGAAAGGTATCTTTGAAAAGGAGACGGTCGGTTTCCTTCACCGTCCCGTCCTAGTTCGAGCTTGTTCTCTTACTCTGATCGACGGAATGTTAAATCATTATCCTCCTTTCATCTTCTTTTTCCGATATGAAGAAAAAGTAAAAGTAAAAAATACGAAGATCTAATACTTTCTACCAACTTTGATTCCATCAGGAACCGTTGTGCACAGCGACCGTAGACTACAAGGAAGGAGAGGCACACATCAGTCAGTCGCAATCCCATTAGTTTTTTTTATTCTTGCAAATCTAGATTTCAGCTATAAATAGCAATCTTGAGTGTGTATTTTCGTCACAATTCAACAGACTCGCGGCAGTTCATGTCACCATATGTTCTCAAAGATGTATAGGAATCATATACCCAAGTAAACACATATAGTGACATGAATTGGCGCGAGTATACTGACCTGTAACGAAACTGCACTGAAGATGACTATTTATAGCCGTGATCTAGATTTGCATGAATACCAAAAACTAATGGAATTGCGACTGACTGCTGTGTGCCTCTCTTTCCTGATACTTTGATGATGGAGGTAAAAGTGAAAATCGGAATTAACAAGTAACCAGCAAGGACTAGATCCCATGCACCTTGTAGGTACGACTGGAGATGGACGAAAACTACCCCTCTGATGAATATTTCACCTGAAGTATTAAAGGTATGACGTCTCACGGTCGGTAAGATCACTAAGAAGGAAATGTGTGCACGAATCCGCCGTGACCGTTTCCATGAGGTCATTTAGGAAAACGTATGTCACGATAGTTGGTTCAACACTTGTCAGAAATCCCAACAAATTTAGCTAAACTAACAAAAATTTTTCCCATCGGTTTCACTATTTTGCTTCAGTCTTCAGTCAAATGGTCTGATAAAAACTCGTCCTACTCAAGTGTAACTTGGGAACACTACTTGAGCTTTATGGTGTTGCAGAATCATATGGATAAATGCCGTTTCATGCTCCAAAATGCTAGTACATGTCCCTGGTGAAGATATATGTACACTGCGCAACGGGATTAAAAGATCGCTTTTTTGAAACCCAGTAATTGCCTCCCATTGTAGCGCATTGTAAGTAGGCTGTTTAAGTTCTTATATTGGTATCGCCACCGCCACCTAGCGCTCTGTATGAAAATCACTGGCTGTGCTGTGTGCAGTCTGTGGCTGGGTGGCATTGTTGGAATTTGCTATTGTAGTGTTGGGCAGTTGGCTGTTAACAGCGCGTAGCGTTGCGCAGTTGGAGGTGAGCCACCAGCAGTGGTAGATGTGGGGAGAGAGATGGCGGAATTTTGAAAGTGGACAATCTGGCCGTGTGTCCAGCAGAAAGAGTAAATTTGTAATATTGGATTCATGGACTGATGTGTATATAATGACTTTTGAACACTATTGAGGTAAATACATTGTTCTCTATCAAAATCTTTCATTTGCTAACTATGCCTATCAGTAGTTAGTGCCTTCAGTAGTTTGAATCTTTTATTTAGCTGGCAGTATTGGCGCTCGCTGCATTGCAGTAGTTTGAGTAACGAAGATTTTTGTGAGGTAAGTGATTTGTGAAAGGTATAGGTTAATGTTAGTCAGGGCCATTCTTTTGTAGGGATTATTAAAAGTCAGATTTAAGCACAGTCATGCATAATTGTTCAAAGGGGACGTGTCCCCTTAGCCGAGGATACCTCACTGGAATCTTCTGATTTTTTTCTTGTAGTTTCTGTAATTAGTGTAGCTACTGTTTGTTGCTAGCGCGTAATTATAGAGAGAATTTCCTTTGTAGTTGCAGTCTTTCATTGTTGTACAGTAAAACAGTTGTGGCATGCATGTAGATTTGCACGAAGTATTTCGCAGCTGCGGTTGCGATTAACTAGATATTATTTTCACTGCTATGTTAATGTGTTTTCTTATTTTTGCTCTTCAAATTGTGCTTTTCTGTGTTATCGTGTGAAATATTGTGACAATTATGGCGTGTGAAAAACGTAATACTGGGCTCCAAAGTAAACAGAAATAATAGTGACGACGGGCGTAGCTTATCAGCACCACTGTGTAATGAATTAACAGACATTCAAAGTAGTAATTTGGTAATTGTGCATAGGGAAATGGAGCGAGCTGCAAATAATGGTGTAGACAGTGAAACAATTAGTGAACAGGGAAGCATTATCGATCGATCGGTCGGCAACAGTTCGCCTCAGGAATCCGAAATGACAAGACACAATCTTGCAAATACTGTAGATTCAGGTTTTGCGTCTTCACCGTTTTCTCAAATAAGTCAAGACACATTTTCCGCTTGTCAAAATGTGAATGTTGCCGGTGCAACTTCACTGTCGAAAAGCACTGAGGAACGTGTTTCAGAGACCAGTGCATTGTTATTACAGTTAATGCAACAAATGGGACAAAATCTTCAAAAGTTAGACACAATGGATCAACACCAGAGACAAACACAGCAACAGTTAGACGCAATGGAACGAAAGCTTCAAACGTTAGACTCAGTGGAACATACGCTTGAACAAACACGTGAAGATTTAACTACTGAGTTACATAAAATCGAATCGAAATGTCAAAAAGTCTGTAATGACGTAAAAACACAAATTTGTGAGCATTTCCAACCCATTTTTCGCGGCATGAAAATACTTTACAGAATCACGAAGCAGTCATATAAGAACTGCAAACTATTGTTCATGAAAATCATGAGACCTTGCAAGCTAAAATTGACTCTGTTGCATCTACCGATTCGGTTACGCAACTTGCAAAAACTTAGGAAAACTTAAAGGACACAGTAGATACGATTTCAACACAAATGGACACTCTGAAACTTGGTTCAGAAAAACACACTGAGGAAATAAGCACACTATCGGAGAAAGTAGCAGAACTTTCGGATCAGGTCACTAACTTATCTGCAAAGGTAGATGATGATCTGAATGACACAAGACCTGTAGCCATCACTGACACAGAAGAGTATGAACAAATTAAGAAATTCAAACAAAATCAGAATCAAATTAATACGCAACACAATAGAGCAATCCGGGAAGTACAAGATCAGTTGGCACAAGTAATACAAAAATTACATATTTCAGAGGACACTCGCGCTCCAACACGGAAAAGCCACAAAATAATAACACAGGGCATTTCGGAAATTATGAAAGAAATTGGCAAGGTGCACCGAATTTTGAGATGGAACCGCCGACACGACGTAACAATGACCGATATGCTACTCGCCGACACGATGATTTTGACTATAAGCTGTTCATTATTACACGTAAATTCAAAACATTTAAGAATTCTGGCAACGACATTCATCCACAAGCGTGGCTCCATCAATTCTCTCATTGTTTTCCTCCCAAATGGTCATTAGAGCACAGATTAGAATTTATGTGTGGCTACTTAGAGAATGAACCAGCTGAAAGAATGCGATCGGTCATTCACGATTGCCACAGTGAACGAGAATTTTATCATACCTTCCTCTCAGCATATTGGTCTCAAGCTACACAAGACAGAGTAAAACATAGCTTCATAATAAAGAAACATTTTGAACAATCTGAATTTTCCAGTCTTGTGAAATATTTTGAAGACATGTTGCACAAGTATCAGTACCTGTCAAACCCTTACAGCCCCTCAGAACTCATCTGCATTTGCTTAATCAAATTACCTGAACATTTACGACATATTATTTTGGCAGGAAGTTGCAAAGACGACATTGAGGCTTTTCAGGGACTGTTACAAGAACTGGAAATTGACAGTGACAATCGCGGGACGCGAAAACAGGAACACAACAATTACAGGTCACATCCGTCACAATTCCGTGATGACAGAAATAATAAACGGACACGACAAGGCTATTCTTACAACGTAAATCGTGACCAAAACAGACACCACCCGTATGACAACCGTTGGCAGAATAATAGTCACAGTGAAAGATCCCATTTCCGTTGTAATGAATATGACAGAGATAACCATAGAAACAGGTAATATGGGAACCAAAACAATTATTATCAAGGGAGACAGAATAACTTCAGACGCAAGGTCCACCGTGCAGTTACGATTCAGGGAGAAATTCTCCACCATGTGACTGACAAGAAAGAAATTATGGAATCTAGTGACATGACGACAGACGATATAATCATAACGACAGACCCGAATTTTATCAGAACTGGCGGGATTCAAACAGAGCAGGGCACTCTCGACAAGGTGAATTTGTAGCAGTTAGATCTCCAAATCCCAATAACGACGTGCGCCAACAAAGAAACTGACAATGACTTGCACTGCAGGCAGCCACGTGCGCCGGCTGGCTCAGATAAAAATAACATAGACGCTAACCTTGAGAAAAATTTTAGCATTCCTTACCGACGTATACCGCATGATAATTGCATTCAAGTTGAAACTCTGCATACTAGGAAGAGTAAAGGTTTACACCCCATTTCACATGTAAAACCGTTTATTGAAAGATAATCTGTTTTTTAACTTAGTCTTTGCCATAAAACATTTCACTTCACGCTACTAGTACAATTTGTCAGACTTAGAAACTGTTAACATGCAACTATGTTTTAAAGTTAACTATCCAGTGTAGAACCTAGGGAACATATTTAGACAGTAATTACGAATGTATTGTTATAGTGAACAGATGACACAGTGTTATCGTGTGTGTACATTCTTGTTTGTTAGTTGTATGATTACGTAACGACTTTAAGGCTCACATACTTAGAGCATATACCAGTACTGCTGACGAGATTTTAATGCAACATTTTGGTTTACTTGAGAATACATTCTGGAGTTAAAGTACTTTCTGTGAGATTAAAGATGACTTAGCATTTGGTTTCTTTGACAGCTACACGATTATACCACGACGCTACTAATGTGTGACACAATTTACATTGTTGCTTTTGTGCTGTATCTGCTTTATGTCTGCACAGTTTTTCTGAATTCTTCTGGAAAGGAAAACATGTTTTAGTAGTAACTTTTGTGGTATAGCTACAATGAGACAGCCTTTTCCGTAGCACAACAATACGTTACAGCACAGTACTTTCTTCATGACGGCAATAAGCGTAATAACTAAGATACCTATACGCAAAGCATTTCACTTATGTTTATCATGAGGTAAGTACATTGACTTCTGCAGAACTTAGCTTTCGGAGGACGATAACTACGACACTTCCACAGAGATTATCTTACAACAAGACGCACAGTTTAGCGCTACAGTACACATATTTGAGTGATTAATTTTGTACTTAAAACATTTATTTATAAAGATTTTTGAATTACAATGATACAAAGGTTTTCTGTGATACATTTCATTCCATTGCTGTAATCTGTAACACCTGAGGGTATAATTACATTAATCCTCAGGGGGGTACACACCTACTTTGTGTACCATGTGTTTTGCAAGCACAAGGAGCCCTAGCTAATTTGGTATTTGCTTATACAACTTTTCACATCAGTACCATATTTCTCTAACACATAATTACACAGCTATCTGATCATTTAACTGAGAGAGACAAACTTTTTTTTACTACGTCAGTGACACATGTTTATGCAATTACACAGTTGGATAACTTCACACTTATGAAATTGTATTTTGTCTGTAGTTTGTGAACTGTTCATATTTTTTCGGAACCATTGTGATACTATGAGAGCTTTGAATGATGTATTTGGTAAGGGATCATGATTTTTGAAGTACGTTTGAGGTAGATGACTTTATTGAAGGTCTTGAAATTATTGAAAGAAGCTGTGTCAATTCTGAGTTGTGATTGATCTGTTATGATATTATTACTATGACGATGTGTATTATGCTGTTGAGGTATGTTTATGATCAATAAGCTAAGAATCGTACTTTAAGAGTTATGAAATGTGTGTAAATGCAGGCGAAATTTTTTTGCACACTGTTATATTCATAGGATTTTGTTTCTACACATTTACAACGCAAATTCTCAACCTGTGAAATATTTTATATGAGACTGTCACTGTAGTGCAAACTGGTGTCGTAAATGTTTCGGTAAGAAAGTTAAGTGACCTTCACGTAATGCATCGTGGGCACCCAGCTGCCCAACAGTCGCCTGGAAAAAAGTCATTAGTGTGTGCCTTTCAGAGGCACAGGTGGAGAAAAAAGAAGGCCATTATCCTCACTATTGACAAAGTAGAAAGCATCGCAAATACAACACGCTCAAACTTGAAAACATATGATTATACTGTGGAGCTCTTAATTTATGATATTTACTAAAATGCCTAATGAAATGATGAGAAACATTTTACATCTATTGTCTTTCTAGTTGAGAGTTTGCTCATTTTGTTTAATATCTAGTTTCTAGCAGCACTCCAGCATTGGTTAAAATAAAATTTTATAGTTGTACTAATATAGATATTTTATGCCTACAGATCCAGTAAATAATAACTTTATGATCTACTTAAAAAAAACGAAGGAGCACAAAAAGATATTTCCCTTCACAGGACTTGCATACATAATTTTCTTTTCAACTATTTGGTAATATTTTTCGTAGAATAAGTTGTGGTGCACCACTTTAATTACATAGACATTAAGATGTGAATATACATTTCCCTTATCTGCATTGTTGTCTTTAGTGTACCATCTTTCTGCTTGTGGGTTTGTCATGTTTAGATATATGTTATTACATTTACTGCAGCTTGCTTTGCCAATTTGCATTTTTTGTCATTGCTGTTTGTGTTAATTGTTTTGTGCTGCTGCATTGCCTCGTCCCTTAGTTTAGCATCTGAGCTCAGTAGATTTAAGTTAGCTTAAGATGGGGTAGGCTATATATGAGAACGAGTTGTGATGAGTTGGATGAAATGCATTGAGAAGCTATAAGAAAATGGTTTGGTCAAAAAAGGATTTCGAAAGAGGATATGAACAAAAAAGTAGAGTTTAGAGACAAATATAAATAAATATAAATAAATAATGATGGAAGATAATGGAAAATAAATAATGAGGTAAGAAATATGTGAACATATAAATACAGAAAGCATGCTTGGATAGGATTTTTTTGGTGCAAACAAATGTTGAAATAAGACGAAAGATGTATGGAATGAAATTTTGGGTTGGACTGCAGTCCCAAATGTTACACTGAAAACAAACCCTGCACTTTCCTCTTCTGTTATTCAGCTATGTGTTTGTGTACCCTTGTTTGTGTTTTTCCTGTCTTTGTGTGTTTAGCTGATGAGAGTTATGATGTAGAATTTTTCTAATACTATGTTATTTACTTTGTAAAGATGTTTAGACATTATTTATCTGTTCTGTCTTGTTTCTCATGTGTGAAGTTGATATTTCAAAAGTTATTCTGATCTTTTATGTATGTACTTATGTTATAATTCCTGTAACACTGATGTATATGTTATTTCGATTCTTTTGTAAATCTCGTATTACTACAAATGTTATCTGTATTGTTATGTTCTTTAATGATGTATTTTGTACCTTTGTTACTGTATTCTCATGTTATAAAATTGTAATTGACACTAGTTCATCAAATTAAGTAACTTGTAAGCATTCATTTCACTGCACATATTTCTGTTGGTCATAGTATATGCACAATACGTGAAAAAAGAGGTCTGTTTGTGTTTGGATGTGTGTTAATAATTCAGCAAGAGACTGGTTAACAGCATTGCTGGTTCTAAGCACGATTCCAAAAACTTTGTGAGTGCACAAGTGGTGGTTTATGGACTTGCTATATTCTCCGCAAGACTCTTCGATGGTGATTGTGCACCTGCACAATCGCAACAGATGACTGCTGGCCTTCTCTACAAGGACTATAGTGAGTCTGCATCTTTGATGGCCCACCAATACCATTATTTCTACAATGACAGCACTGTGTCTGCACCTCTGGTGGTCCACCAATACCGTAATCTCTACCAGGACTACAGTGGGTCTACTCTGCGATGACCTACCTACCAACATTGTTCAAACCTTCGACTGACTCTGCAGTGGGTTTGCTCTGGTGTGGCCCATTACCTGTCTGCATGTCAAGAGTCAGCACTGTCTTTCCGTTGGAAGGACAACACTACTTCTTCAAGACTGCATGGAAATCCACTACTTCCATGTGCATTCTCTTTTACTGCTCAAACTTTGAGAAAAAAAAAACACTACAATTTTACTGTGATGAATGATCAGGACTGTCTTTATGGACTGTGAGAAAATTTTAGCTTTTGACCAACATTGTATCAATAAGTGTGTGCATTTAATTTCTTTGTTATTGTAATTGTGAAAAAATTTTAACAAATAGATACTGGCCAGTGCCAAAAAAAATTCGTAAAATTTTTTGTGGTGAGCATGGGGGCTATGTAAGTAGGCTGTTTAGGTTCTTATATTGGTAACGCCACCGCCACCTAGCGCTCTGTATGAAAATCACTGGCTGTGCTGTGTGCAGTCTGTGGCTGGGTGGCATTGTTGGAATTTGCTACTGTAGTGTTGAACAGATGGCTGTTAACAGCGCATAGCGTTGCGCAGTTGGAGGTGAGCCGCCAGCAGTGGTAGATGTGGGGAGAGAGATGGCGGAATTTTGAAAGTGGACGATCTGGATGTGTGTCCAGCAGAAAGAGTAAATTTGTAATATTGGATTCATGTACTGATACATACATATCCAGAATGAGATTTTCACTCTGCAGCGGAGTGTGCGCTGATATGAAACTTCCTGGCAGATTAAAACTGTGTGCCCGACCGAGACTCGAACTCGGGACCTTTGCCTTTCGCGGGCAAGTGCTCTACCAACTGAGCTACTGAAGCACGACTCACGCCCGGCACTCACAGCTTTATTTCTGCTCAGTTGGTAGAGCACTTGCCCGCGGAAGGCAAAGGTCCCGAGTTCGAGTCTCGGTCGGGCACACAGTTTTAATCTGACAGGAAGTTTGAGATATATATCTCAATTATGACTTTTGAACACTATTAAGGTAAATACATTGTTTGTTCTCTATCAAAATCTTTCATTTGCTAACTATGCGTATCAGTAGTTAGTGCCTTCAGTAGTTTGAATCTTTTATTTAGCTGGCAGTATTGGCGCTCGCTGTATTGCAGTAATTTGAGTAACGAAGATTTTTGTGAGGTAAGCGATTTGTGAAAGGTATAGGTTATTGTTAGTCAGGGCCATTCTTTTGTAGGTATTATTAAAAGTCAGATTGTTCAAAGCGGACGTTTCAGCATTAATTTGAAATTTGGCTCCAAGGTGCCTACAACTTCCCTCTGTAACGCTGCAAAAGCCTGGCTCTCTCTGACATCATCCTTGGCATCGGTGACGCTCCAAGCAGAAGGTATAGACACGTGCGAAAAAAAAAAAAAAAAAAAAAACCATAGCTCGAAAGTTTAAGTGAGCTGTAAGGTGGGTTACTGCTGTCACAATAGCACCAGATTTCATCACAAATTTTTCCAACGCCATCGCGAACATTTCACACGATGGGAACGTTGTCACAGACCCTCTCAGCCACTTTACACCCCTTCTTTTGCCATCTCTGCGCTGCATCTCAGAACCGCGACACCCGGCATTGAAACCACATGGTTTTCTTATGGGTGGCCGAACTAAACATATCAGATACACCGCCGTTCAGAATCTACACCAAAACGCCTCAGGGGTGGCATAAAGAGCGCCAATGAAACTACCCCATTCCATGGTGCGTTGATCGCCACACATTTCGCGATTGCAAAAGATAGTTAGCAGAGCGATGAGCAACAAAGAGATGTTTTGGACAACCTTTGACGTTGCTGACAGCCTCTAAAGTTTCAAACTTCTCTAAAGACATTATGGGTCTACATCTCCACTCAACGTGATTGTAGCGGTTTGCAGTGAAACATGATACCAATATTTGGTCTCGTGTATATGTTGCAATCACCAGGGGCTGTTAAAAACCATTCGACGAAATTTGAAAGTCATCCTAAACAACAAAGGGAGATTATGTTCTTACAACCCTTCTGTTTCCTGTCCTCCTGCGGCCTCATCACGCGGGAGCGCAATGTTAAGATGGGCGTGAATAAAACTGCGAAGAGTCCCTCTGAGGCCTCCAATTTTCGTAGGATCCTCAGTGCCACCTATGTATTTTTGTTAAGCATGTTGTAAGTGTACCTCCAGAACTACCGACACCGAATCAGCCTGGGGACTGCTTTAGAGCCTGACAGTTAGGCAACCCCTACGTTACTCCTTGGGTTTTGTTTGCCTACCTTCAGGCGCTAGAACGGCCGCCAGGCTGTACTGGTGTCAAAGTTTCTGACACACACACACACACACACACACACACACACACACACACACACACACACACACACACGTGCGGAATAGAGTTGCATGGGTGGCATGGGGGATGTTGCTGGACTGGAGGCCTTGGGGGAACACTTTCCCATTTTATCATACACACGCAAATGTTTCACTCCCGTGTGATGACGCCAGATGGGAGCGAGAACAGGAGGGCTGAAACGCATAAGCACCCAGTACTGCTTCGGGTTATTGTTCAAATTTATTTGAATGATTTTGAACGGTCTACAGTGATTCCAGCCTGTACACAAGAGCAAAACTGCGGTCGCGCTGCACTCCAAAGGGACGCAATAACGCTTAATGGGAATGCAGCACCACAGTATCCTTACAGAAGAATTGAAATGTCCAGTGGGGTTAAATGTGGGTAGAAGGGACTGTGACGACCTTCCTACCGTCTGACACGTCCACGGTGGCGATGGGAAGAATTTTGGTGAAGTTTGATGCCCACGTGTTATAGTTAATCCACACTACATCTCACATAGACTTCCAAGTTGTGGTCTTCCCTTCACATGTGTCTACAGCTTCTTGTCTATAGCATCGCTGAGCCTGAGGGCCGCAGGCGCCACTCTTTTGAGTAATTACAGCGGAAGATTGTACGCAACTTTGAGACAAATTTCAGAGTTACACGTTGCTATGGGAGGCAATTAAGGGATTTCGAAAAAATGGTCTCTTAACTTTGTTGCACCATGTAGTAACTTGCCTACACATATTGTTTCACATACGATGATGCCTGCTTCAACCTGCCGTGCAGGAAAATAAAAATGCATGAACATACCAAGAAAATGCTTAATAGTCGCCAGCTGTGTTCGGGTATTCCGAGAACTTACAGCTTGTCCTTTCTTCTAAGTAACCGATTCCCATATGCAATAAATCAGTATGGTGGGGGGAGGAGGATGTAAATAACGGTACTTTTCGCTTATGCTGAGAATTTCAGGAATAAGCAACATCTCCTGTTTCCACCTCGGGTATTATCAATACTATCAGAAAAAAACAGGGCATCAGGGTAAAAGAAATCCTTGTGAAGGCCATAAACATCCAAAAGCAATACACAGCCACCATCACAACAGCAGTTTCAGTTATAATACTAACTTCATTGTAAAGAATGCTTCTCCTCTGACTTGTTAGCGCTTCCTGTTATCCACCCTGATGTTGGGTACCGCAATGATTCTCCGTATGCGTATGGATGTAGACAGAGTGGCTGGGATAACCACGGATATTATTCATAAACCGACAACCTCGAGTTTCTAGCTAGAGGAGTAATTAATTTTGTATGAGACTTGCAAGTTGAAGCAGGGCTTAGGCCCGAGGCATTAACAGCTGTAATCCGATAGCGGCATTCGGAGGCAACTGAATGAGTCATGTGCTGAATTAGTAGCGGCGCGCAGGTCGGATACGGGTATGAGAATGCAGGCGGCCGCTTAATTTGCAGACCGCAGCCGTATCGGTCTGTAGAGGCAACATCGTGCGCCGCTGGGTGTAGCCGCTTCTCTCCGCTGCAACCGTTCTACTGTCTTAAGTTCTGCACCGATCCATTATGGATCTACATATTTACTCCGCAAACTTTAGTACTTTTCGTTGTAGGAGGCATCCCATGTCAGAAAGAACGATTTTCAATCCCATTTCATTCCCGTATTAAGCGAGGGAAAAATGATTGCTCATATCGCTCCATAGATAACTACAGTTTGTAGAGAAACCAGACTGCAGCTATAAGAATCAAAGGACATGACGGGGAGGCAGAGGTTGAGAAGGCACAAAGGAAGGGCTCTAGCCTATACCCAATCAGCCTGTGCATTGAGCAATCAGTTAACAGCGACCAAGGAGAAATTCCTAAAGGCAAGTAAAATTTAATATTTGTCAATGACACTGTAATTTTGTCACGGAGAGCAAAGTACCTGGAAGATCTTTGGAGCGAAATGGACAATGCGTGCAAAACATTAACAAACTATCAACAAAATTGAAATAAGGTTAGTGGAATATTGTCGTATTAAATAACGCAAAGCCGAGGAAATCGGATTAGAAAATGAAGCTCTAAAAGTAGTAGATGAGTTTTGCTATTTGGAAGTCAGAGTAACTTACGATAGCCCACGTATAGAGGATATACGACGGCTTTTTTTATTCCCCGATCGTTCACAAAAGGGGAACCACAGTGAAAATGAAAAACGTTTTATTTGCAGCATTTAGCTACTCCTTCCAACTCCGACTTGATTCTTGTCGTAGTGTAGTTCCAAGTTCCAGTACTTTCATCATAGAAGGCAGCACCTTTCCGTGAATTGCATAGGTTGGTCTGCATCCCACAGTCTGTGTTAAAATACTTTGGGTTGGGTTGTTTTGGGGAAGGAGACCAGACAGCGAGGTCATCTGTCTCATCGGATTAGGGAAGGATTGGGAAGGAAGTCGGCCGTGCCCTTTCAAAGGAACCATCCCGGCATTTGCCTGGAGCGATTTAGGGAAATCACGGAAAACCTAAATCAGGATGGCCGGACGCGGGATTGAACAGTCGTCCTCCCGAATGCGAGTCCAGTGTCTAACCACTGCGCCACCTCGCTCGGTCTGTGTCAAAATATTGTCTTCCTAGCCAGTGAGTGAAGTAAGCGAAGAGATAAAGGTCAGAGGAACTCAGATCCGGGCTGTATGGTGAGCGATCAAGCACTTCCCATCGGAAACCCTGCAGGACCGTCGTTGTTGCACCATCAGTGTGTATATTTGATCGATGCAGCTGCTCGATATCTTCAGGTGGTAGTGGCTGCTGCTGTCTCTGCTCCAAGATGCGACTGATGAGAATCGCTGGCCGACTGGCTAACTAATGTGCAGATCTAAGGCACGAGTGGGGGCAGGATAAGCACTTGCGTGGTGTGCTGTGCCTGCAGGACCTAACTGTGTGAGATAGGGGGAGTGTCCTGTAGTCATGGGGGTCCTCTCTCAGCGGCGGCCTCGGAATGTATCAGGCCAGGTGCAGGCATTACGCGCGCGGGAAGATGCTCGCAGTTGGAGGAAAGCCGAGCTCCTGATGCACTCTACAGAGAGCCACAGAAAGGCATTCCACGTATGCACTGTGGGCAATGAATGTGGTTCTGGATGCTCCTGTGGTTAAAAGCTGAATTACATTTCAACAGTGCTTTGCGTCGATTCATGAATCGGAAGTTTTTGTTTCCTCTGCTTTGATTTAATGGCAGCCAGATTCCAGGCGGCGCAAAATTGGAAATTTGTGGTAAGGTCTTATGGGACCAAACTTCTGAGGTCATCGGTCCGTAAGCATACACACTACTTAATCTAAGTTAAACTAACTTACGCTAAGGACGACACACACACACCCATGCCCGACGGAGCCAGGCGGTGCGTAGTTGAAAATCTGCATCCCTGTTGATAATATTGTCCGCTGTACGGATATATGACGCGTCCTTAATTCATTATCCCAAAAAGATGACGCTGGGGATAAAATTTCAGTCTTTTCATAAAACATGCGAAGTCCCGTTTCCAGGCAGTGCTCAGTTACTGCTGATTTATCAGGTTGCCCCAGACAGAAATTTTATCCTCAGCGTTATCTTTCTGGAACAGTACTATCAAGGAGGCCATACTTATCACTAATGTGGACAATCTTATCAACAGGGATGCAGGTTTTCAATCAAACACCGCCTGGAATCCAACACTTGCTGCCACTAAATCAAAACAGGGAAAACAAGAACTTCCCATTTGTGACTCGACGCGACTTACTGCTGAGATTTAATTCAGCCTTTAACCACATGAGCGTCCGGCGGCGCATTCATTGCGTACACCACACGCACATAAGGCCTTTTTGCCGCCCACAGTAAGAGACACTACGAGCGCCGCTTTCCTCCAATTGCGAGCGTCTTCGAGGCCAAAGGGGTCAGTTGCCTCTTGCAGCAGTGATAGCAGCAAATACCACCACCTGAAGATGTCGAGCAGTTAAATCGATGAAGTATTGTAGTAACCTATTTACACAATACCGCCCGGCGTCAAAGTGAGAAGTGTATTTGCTATTAACACTTAGTGGGAGACTACTGCTCTGTGTAGAGTTGCGCTCTATCAAAACTTCGGTTCGGTAGTTTTGGTACAGTACATAAATGATTTAGTAAATGGTAGGATTAGTGGTAGTATTGGTAGGCAAAGAAAAATAAATGAATTTGTGAGAAGGAAATACTGGAGAGCCTCAGCAATACTGACGATTTACCAATGGAAAAATGGGCTGAAGAGACAAACTGAATATTATGTTCAGGGAGGCAATGGACAAGGGTAGTCTGTGAAGCTGTGATAGCCACACTGCTAAGGTGGTTTAAAGGTTAGTGCAGCTGCCTAATAAGCAGGAGACCTAGGTTCAAGTCCGGGTCGTGGCACAAATTCTAATTCATTTCTTCACCTTCTATCTTTATCAAAGATAAAGTTGAGATTCATATGTCTCAAAGAAAATGTAATTCCATCAGACCAATAGGAAATTCTTCACAACGATCAAAGGCGAAAGTTTGGGAGGTTTCAGGGCATTCTGATCTGGTGTCATGTTGCTTAATGTTCTTAGGGAAGATTATCTTTATTACGATCTGACTTCATACATCATGATGAAATGGTGGGCAGTAGTTTACGCTCTTGCTTGTGTGCTCTAGTGAAGTAATAGCGGTAAGCGTTCAAAAGAATAGGGTGCCGATTTAAATGACTGCAGTAAAAGCGAACGGCGAGTGAGGGCCGCGGGAAGCCAGTTTTATCTGCGGAACCTGGGTGAAAACATTTCGGGACTGCCGTGTTCCGCAGTCTCGTTGTGCAGACAGGTTTGGATGGCGCCGGTCGCATCCAAATAGGCTGACTAACATCAAGGAGATGCCGCTGCAATGGCCAAAGCATTTAAGAATGGCAGTAGAGCAGTGGATGGGCCCTTGTTAGGCAGGAAGTCGGTGACACGACTGTGAGCGTACTGCGAATTTCTGTGGAACAGGTCACTGGCGCCCAGACGTTACAAAAACATATTTGTTAAGGCATGAGGCTGTTAGCGAGTTATTGGCCGTTCTTTGGAAAGTTCGAAATGGACACAACAGGTGAGACAACAATCTTTTTATGGAGGACTGTGGTTCCATCCTGGTCACGTTGTTAGCAAAAGACAACATAAACGCATTGAAAAATAGGCCGTGAAGCTGAAACAATTTTTCCTTTTCTCCTAAGAACTTTTAAGTCTTTGACTGGTAAAATCTGTGTATGTAGAACAAGGGGGCGCTCTCCCAGCTTCGAATGCCACGCTCAAGCTCATGATTGACTTGTGCTAAAGTGGGAGTAGTATAAGATGTAAATGTGCTTTGAACCGAACCGATGAGGAAAGTGGAGAGAAAGAGTTGTGGTCACTCTTGTACTGGCACTTCGCTAGTAAAGAACTACAGGTGTCTACCTAAACAGTGAGACTTTTGTTCTTTGCTAGTGTGCCACTTTGAGCCTGTGCCAGTCCCTTTTGAAGCATCAGAGGTACTGCTTCTAGCATCAGGCATACATCGAGTGATGCATGGGTGTACTATTTGTCTTGAGTCGGCCGTCTAAACGTTTGAGATATTCCATCACGCATAGTCGTGGGACGGAGTCAAATTGGTTTGTCAGACCAGCAAACGGGTCTACCTGCACACTGGAATCCACCAGGGTTTCAGAGCCTCATAGGGAAGTTCCTGTGTTCCGAATTAACCGAACGCGAGACCACGTACTTGCATTTTTCGGGCGCGCGCCTTTAATTACAGCTTGCTGCCGTCCATGACTTCAGTCGGCAAACGGATTGTGGTGTGCCGCCCTGACCGGGAGAAGGGTAAAGTATTCGCTGCTAGGGCTATGATATATGTTTCTCAGCACCCTGTTCTTTCGAACCAATTTTTATTTTTGGAATAGTAGGGTATAGATGCTTGATTGTGGGGTAGTTTTTGCGCCATACCCCGGATTGACGTGTACGAAGTCAGATAAAGCGATTAGTGTTCTGGCTAGTGTCGTGTGTCGATCCCCAGCTGATCACTTTGTCCACCATAGACCCCATATTAGTGAAAGTGTTTGTCAAATCAAAATGTTTGTGTGACGTTTCTTTACTCATTTTTTTTATCTTGAGATGTTAAGAATGAATAAAGCTGTTTTTATTTAGATCACAACTCCTTCCTGTGTTCTGATTAACATTACCTTTGCCATTTTTCATTAATGTCCAGATTATAAAAGAAAGTAGCAAGCTTCCAAGTTTCCTGTTACTATTGCTAACTGTGAAATTTGTTTATGAATAACAGAGACATGTTATACACCCTCGACCAATTGTTGAAGCGATGTTAGATATGTGTTTATTCGGGGTTTTTTATTTTACATTTTTTAGAAAATTGCAGTCACTACCGCTATATCACACACGTGTATTATTTTGTTATTTTTGCTAAAACAACCCTCTACTTCTCGTTACAAACCAACAACTTTCGAGTAGAAGTTGAATGAAACATTGCCAGTTTCAGTTTCGCTGTAAGTACTGTTTATCTTTAAGTAACAGATATCTTTTATATCCTTACTCAGTTTCTAGATGGTTCTACGCCTCCGGTTTCCAGAGGATTCTGGTAAGACACTGATTGCATACACAGACTAAGCGATCGAAATGAGGTTACGCCTGATATATGCAACGCATCTAACGTATAGATAGCATGGTTACGATCTTAACTGACAAGAGTACTAGGAAAACAACTGTAGTCTACACTTAGTTATGACAGTGTATGGCAGCCTAGGGTCGTGTTACCACTCCAGTTCTAAGCGTCTTTATGTGCTCACCGTGCACCCATAACAGAACAGTGCGCCATGACGCTATTTACAAGCGTACTGGAGACAGTGCGAAACAAAAATGATCAAATGTGTGTGAAATCTTAAGGGACTTAACTGCTATGGTCATCAGTCCCTAAGCTTACACACTACTTAACCTAAATTATCCTAAGGACAAACACACACACCCATGCCCGAGGGAAGACACGAACCTCCGCCGGGATCAGCCACACACTGCGAAACACATCTGCGCAAAGCTTCGTCGGGTTTTCACTGCTATTTTAATTTCATGACGATCGGAGGACGAAAAAATAGCCCTCGTAAAATACAAACGGACAACACAAAAACGCGTTTCTGAAAAGAAAAACTAATTAACATTGACAGTGAAATTAAGTGTTGGGAATCGTTTCTGAAGATATTTGTCTAGAATGTAGCCTTCTGCAGAAAGTGAAATGTGGACAACAAGTGGTTTACATAAGAAGAGAACACATTTTGGAATGTGGTGCTACAGGGGAATGCTGAGGATTATATAGCAGACAGGATAACTAACGAGGCGGCAAAACTTGAGTAAAAGCTGAGACCGCATACGACACGTCCTGAGGCACCACGAAATCATTAGTTTAGTAATGGAGCGAAGTGTAAACAACGTATAGGAAAACCAGAGCAATAAGATAGTAAGCAAGTTAAAATGGATGTATATGGCAATAGATGCAGAGATGAAGAGACTTTAACAGGATACACTAGGGTTTTTAACCTGCTTCAAACCAGTCTTCGGACTGAAGCTCTCGATCAACAACAACCATACCATGCATCCTAGTGTCTATTTTCTTATTTTCATGGTCCGAACGTGAGGTGTACGATGGTGACGGGAGAATGATCATCCAAATTTAAGCAACAGGATTCCTGGATGAGAATGTCCTGTTTCTTTCAGATATTCCTTTTTAAGATCGCCGAGCATCTCTGTTTCACTCTGTTACGATCCTTGTAGAAACATTAGAATAATACTGTCATTATTCATATTAGTGTCTTGAGTGCAGTTTCCTTAAAAGATGCACTGTGCTTACGCAGAGCCTTCCCGCAACTATAAGCCTTCCATGAACCTTCCATAACGCTGATTTCATGTCATTCCATAAGATATTTCTGTTTAGTATTACTTCGAAATAATTATACAATAAGAGATTGTATGATTGCCCCTAAATATTACACGAACCAGATGATTTCCATTAGTCTTCTAATTGTATACTTTTGGGACCTTGCTCATAGTTATAGGCATTATTTTACGTATATCCACATTTAAATAGAGCTGCTATGAAAATTTTGATTATTCGTCCATTTTCTCACGATCTTCCGACGACTATACGTTACTGTACATAACACAGACAGAGGACAATCTGATACTGCTGCTGATAAATCGTTTACGCCTTCCGATTTTAAAAATAAAGCAACTTACTTACGCGACAATTTATTGCTGCCTGTGAGACATGGACCCGCTGTTTTACGACAGAAACGATGCATCAGTCAGGAGAGTTACGCAAACCGATGGCCTGTATGAAATACGGAAAGTCGATTGCACTTTTCTTAAAGGTTGTGGTGTCTGCGTTTACTGAAATACGAAAGGAATTGCTTTAAGTTACAGTGTCAAAGACAATAACTATCGGATGTTATGCAAATTTTCGGGACCATGTACCAGGCGCATTCAAGTTATAGCACATCATATATTTTCTCAGAACCGAAAACAGATATAAACAAGCTGTTTCTTTAAAAATACGCATCCACTCGTTGTGAATGCGTGGTAGAGATGACAGCACTGTACAGCACACAGAATTCTAGCGCAGGGGCTAGAGTGAGGACTGTCTTTCGAAATTTAAAAAGGCGAAAAGTGTGCTCCAGATGGCTGAGACTAATGCTAACGACAACCACGAAGTTGCACGCGTGACATGTTGCCAGGAAATGTAGATAACAGAATGAATGGGACTTCGTTTTCATCGATTGCGTCAATGGATGCGGTTATAAAGTGTGCAAAGCAGACTCCTCTAGAAGCGTTCGCAGCGTCCATGCAATCACGGCACAGACTTTGTGAAAAATGTGTGCAGCTGCAGGGAGAGAATGTCGAGTTTCACAGTTTAAGGTGATTAGTTTGTGAGAAAAAAAACGGAGGTGTTATAACTTGAATACATCTCGCACATTAAAAAGAGGTACGTATTGCAAAATAAAACAAACTGTAATGGTTCTGCTGTGTTTTCACATAATATTTATTCTTTAAAGTTATCAAATACGGCGCAGTATTGTTGGAGGTTACAAAAATGGACACCTTCGAGACGCAGCAAACGATGACTCTTATACTGTACTATTTATTATTACGTAAAATTGAAATGATTTGTTTTAGACAAAGAAAGAAAATACTAAATTTTATGCTATTCCATTCCACACAAGAATCCAAAACATTAACCTAACAAAGTAGGGTGAAAGCCCAGCAATGCGAGTTTTCTTTCCAGGGCCAGCCATTGGTTTAATCTACACGACGGTGTGGCCTTTGCGAGACAGAAGCGGTCAGAAGTTTGCCAGACACGCAGACTCGCCACTGACCGTCTCAAATTTCCAATTTGCCACACGTTGCAATGCAGCATCCCTCATTCTTTGCAGAGTGCTCTAAGCTGAAAAATTGAGTCGGTCAGATACTGTGTTCAGATGACCGAAACTGTTAAGACAACTGCTCGGAGAAGCGGTAAATCCGACATCGAGTCCCGTGCGGCACAGATTTTCAACTTTCGCCGTTCCAAACCGCAATGCCCTGTGCGGCGAGCCGTCACGATTTCCCACCAATCCACACATTTTACTTTCCTTTCGTAAATTTCATGTTTAAATCTGTGTACTAGCCATGTCAAAATGAGTTACGTCTGTTTCATTGGACATACCTGTACCAACCGCGTCACTACAAGTGATGTATGTTCCGTTGGACACGTCTGACAGAGCAGATATCGCTCAGATATACACAGTAGTAAAAGTAATAAGAAACTTATTTTCCATCTCATTCTCGTATACATAGGCCCCGCGTCCTTCACCAAGTCGGGAGTTGCCTTTCAGCATCGTTAAGGAAAGGAATGTTCTTCAGAGCTCAGGATAGTGTGGAGTTGTGGTATGGATGCAGCAAGTGTCACTTTCCGACGAGTCAGGTTCATTTACTACTACCAAACGTGAGGAAAAGGGGACGCTGAAGAGAGAAAATGGCGGTGGATGGGGCACGGGATGTTTCGAGGGCACAGAGTTTTTTTTTGTACTGTTTGCACAGAATGAGCCAGCTGACTAACATTTCAACAGTGCTTTGCGTCGATTCATGAATCGGAAGTTTTTGTTTCCTCTGCTTTGATTTAATGGCAGCCAGATTCCAGGCGGCGCAAAATTGGAAATTTGTGGTAAGGTCTTATGGGACCAAACTTCTGAGGTCATCGGTCCGTAAGCATACACACTACTTAATCTAAGTTAAACTAACTTACGCTAAGGACGACACACACACACCCATGCCCGACGGAGCCAGGCGGTGCGTAGTTGAAAATCTGCATCCCTGTTGATAATATTGTCCGCTGTACGGATATATGACGCGTCCTTAATTCATTATCCCAAAAAGATGACGCTGGGGATAAAATTTCAGTCTTTTCATAAAACATGCGAAGTCCCGTTTCCAGGCAGTGCTCAGTTACTGCTGATTTATCAGGTTGCCCCAGACAGAAATTTTATCCTCAGCGTTATCTTTCTGGAACAGTACTATCAAGGAGGCCATACTTATCACTAATGTGGACAATCTTATCAACAGGGATGCAGGTTTTCAATCAAACACCGCCTGGAATCCAACACTTGCTGCCACTAAATCAAAACAGGGAAAACAAGAACTTCCCATTTGTGACTCGACGCGACTTACTGCTGAGATTTAATTCAGCCTTTAACCACATGAGCGTCCGGCGGCGCATTCATTGCGTACACCACACGCACATAAGGCCTTTTTGCCGCCCACAGTAAGAGACACTACGAGCGCCGCTTTCCTCCAATTGCGAGCGTCTTCGAGGCCAAAGGGGTCAGTTGCCTCTTGCAGCAGTGATAGCAGCAAATACCACCACCTGAAGATGTCGAGCAGTTAAATCGATGAAGTATTGTAGTAACCTATTTACACAATACCGCCCGGCGTCAAAGTGAGAAGTGTATTTGCTATTAACACTTAGTGGGAGACTACTGCTCTGTGTAGAGTTGCGCTCTATCAAAACTTCGGTTCGGTAGTTTTGGTACAGTACATAAATGATTTAGTAAATGGTAGGATTAGTGGTAGTATTGGTAGGCAAAGAAAAATAAATGAATTTGTGAGAAGGAAATACTGGAGAGCCTCAGCAATACTGACGATTTACCAATGGAAAAATGGGCTGAAGAGACAAACTGAATATTATGTTCAGGGAGGCAATGGACAAGGGTAGTCTGTGAAGCTGTGATAGCCACACTGCTAAGGTGGTTTAAAGGTTAGTGCAGCTGCCTAATAAGCAGGAGACCTAGGTTCAAGTCCGGGTCGTGGCACAAATTCTAATTCATTTCTTCACCTTCTATCTTTATCAAAGATAAAGTTGAGATTCATATGTCTCAAAGAAAATGTAATTCCATCAGACCAATAGGAAATTCTTCACAACGATCAAAGGCGAAAGTTTGGGAGGTTTCAGGGCATTCTGATCTGGTGTCATGTTGCTTAATGTTCTTAGGGAAGATTATCTTTATTACGATCTGACTTCATACATCATGATGAAATGGTGGGCAGTAGTTTACGCTCTTGCTTGTGTGCTCTAGTGAAGTAATAGCGGTAAGCGTTCAAAAGAATAGGGTGCCGATTTAAATGACTGCAGTAAAAGCGAACGGCGAGTGAGGGCCGCGGGAAGCCAGTTTTATCTGCGGAACCTGGGTGAAAACATTTCGGGACTGCCGTGTTCCGCAGTCTCGTTGTGCAGACAGGTTTGGATGGCGCCGGTCGCATCCAAATAGGCTGACTAACATCAAGGAGATGCCGCTGCAATGGCCAAAGCATTTAAGAATGGCAGTAGAGCAGTGGATGGGCCCTTGTTAGGCAGGAAGTCGGTGACACGACTGTGAGCGTACTGCGAATTTCTGTGGAACAGGTCACTGGCGCCCAGACGTTACAAAAACATATTTGTTAAGGCATGGGGCTGTTAGCGAGTTATTGGCCGTTCTTTGGAAAGTTCGAAATGGACACAACAGGGGAGACAACAATCTTTTTATGGAGGACTGTGGTTCCATCCTGGTCACGTTGTTAGCAAAAGACAACATAAACGCATTGAAAAATAGGCCGTGAAGCTGAAACAATTTTTCCTTTTCTCCTAAGAACTTTTAAGTCTTTGACTGGTAAAATCTGTGTATGTAGAACAAGGGGGCGCTCTCCCAGCTTCGAATGCCACGCTCAAGCTCATGATTGACTTGTGCTAAAGTGGGAGTAGTATAAGATGTAAATGTGCTTTGAACCGAACCGATGAGGAAAGTGGAGAGAAAGAGTTGTGGTCACTCTTGTACTGGCACTTCGCTAGTAAAGAACTACAGGTGTCTACCTAAACAGTGAGACTTTTGTTCTTTGCTAGTGTGCCACTTTGAGCCTGTGCCAGTCCCTTTTGAAGCATCAGAGGTACTGCTTCTAGCATCAGGCATACATCGAGTGATGCATGGGTGTACTATTTGTCTTGAGTCGGCCGTCTAAACGTTTGAGATATTCCATCACGCATAGTCGTGGGACGGAGTCAAATTGGTTTGTCAGACCAGCAAACGGGTCTACCTGCACACTGGAATCCACCAGGGTTTCAGAGCCTCATAGGGAAGTTCCTGTGTTCCGAATTAACCGAACGCGAGACCACGTACTTGCATTTTTCGGGCGCGCGCCTTTAATTACAGCTTGCTGCCGTCCATGACTTCAGTCGGCAAACGGATTGTGGTGTGCCGCCCTGACCGGGAGAAGGGTAAAGTATTCGCTGCTAGGGCTATGATATATGTTTCTCAGCACCCTGTTCTTTCGAACCAATTTTTATTTTTGGAATAGTAGGGTATAGATGCTTGATTGTGGGGTAGTTTTTGCGCCATACCCCGGATTGACGTGTACGAAGTCAGATAAAGCGATTAGTGTTCTGGCTAGTGTCGTGTGTCGATCCCCAGCTGATCACTTTGTCCACCATAGACCCCATATTAGTGAAAGTGTTTGTCAAATCAAAATGTTTGTGTGACGTTTCTTTACTCATTTTTTTTATCTTGAGATGTTAAGAATGAATAAAGCTGTTTTTATTTAGATCACAACTCCTTCCTGTGTTCTGATTAACATTACCTTTGCCATTTTTCATTAATGTCCAGATTATAAAAGAAAGTAGCAAGCTTCCAAGTTTCCTGTTACTATTGCTAACTGTGAAATTTGTTTATGAATAACAGAGACATGTTATACACCCTCGACCAATTGTTGAAGCGATGTTAGATATGTGTTTATTCGGGGTTTTTTATTTTACATTTTTTAGAAAATTGCAGTCACTACCGCTATATCACACACGTGTATTATTTTGTTATTTTTGCTAAAACAACCCTCTACTTCTCGTTACAAACCAACAACTTTCGAGTAGAAGTTGAATGAAACATTGCCAGTTTCAGTTTCGCTGTAAGTACTGTTTATCTTTAAGTAACAGATATCTTTTATATCCTTACTCAGTTTCTAGATGGTTCTACGCCTCCGGTTTCCAGAGGATTCTGGTAAGACACTGATTGCATACACAGACTAAGCGATCGAAATGAGGTTACGCCTGATATATGCAACGCATCTAACGTATAGATAGCATGGTTACGATCTTAACTGACAAGAGTACTAGGAAAACAACTGTAGTCTACACTTAGTTATGACAGTGTATGGCAGCCTAGGGTCGTGTTACCACTCCAGTTCTAAGCGTCTTTATGTGCTCACCGTGCACCCATAACAGAACAGTGCGCCATGACGCTATTTACAAGCGTACTGGAGACAGTGCGAAACAAAAATGATCAAATGTGTGTGAAATCTTAAGGGACTTAACTGCTATGGTCATCAGTCCCTAAGCTTACACACTACTTAACCTAAATTATCCTAAGGACAAACACACACACCCATGCCCGAGGGAAGACACGAACCTCCGCCGGGATCAGCCACACACTGCGAAACACATCTGCGCAAAGCTTCGTCGGGTTTTCACTGCTATTTTAATTTCATGACGATCGGAGGACGAAAAAATAGCCCTCGTAAAATACAAACGGACAACACAAAAACGCGTTTCTGAAAAGAAAAACTAATTAACATTGACAGTGAAATTAAGTGTTGGGAATCGTTTCTGAAGATATTTGTCTAGAATGTAGCCTTCTGCAGAAAGTGAAATGTGGACAACAAGTGGTTTACATAAGAAGAGAACACATTTTGGAATGTGGTGCTACAGGGGAATGCTGAGGATTATATAGCAGACAGGATAACTAACGAGGCGGCAAAACTTGAGTAAAAGCTGAGACCGCATACGACACGTCCTGAGGCACCACGAAATCATTAGTTTAGTAATGGAGCGAAGTGTAAACAACGTATAGGAAAACCAGAGCAATAAGATAGTAAGCAAGTTAAAATGGATGTATATGGCAATAGATGCAGAGATGAAGAGACTTTAACAGGATACACTAGGGTTTTTAACCTGCTTCAAACCAGTCTTCGGACTGAAGCTCTCGATCAACAACAACCATACCATGCATCCTAGTGTCTATTTTCTTATTTTCATGGTCCGAACGTGAGGTGTACGATGGTGACGGGAGAATGATCATCCAAATTTAAGCAACAGGATTCCTGGATGAGAATGTCCTGTTTCTTTCAGATATTCCTTTTTAAGATCGCCGAGCATCTCTGTTTCACTCTGTTACGATCCTTGTAGAAACATTAGAATAATACTGTCATTATTCATATTAGTGTCTTGAGTGCAGTTTCCTTAAAAGATGCACTGTGCTTACGCAGAGCCTTCCCGCAACTATAAGCCTTCCATGAACCTTCCATAACGCTGATTTCATGTCATTCCATAAGATATTTCCGTTTAGTATTACTTCGAAATAATTATACAATAAGAGATTGTATGATTGCCCCTAAATATTACACGAACCAGATGATTTCCATTAGTCTTCTAATTGTATACTTTTGGGACCTTGCTCATAGTTATAGGCATTATTTTACGTATATCCACATTTAAATAGAGCTGCTATGAAAATTTTGATTATTCGTCCATTTTCTCACGATCTTCCGACGACTATACGTTACTGTACATAACACAGACAGAGGACAATCTGATACTGCTGCTGATAAATCGTTTACGCCTTCCGATTTTAAAAATAAAGCAACTTACTTACGCGACAATTTATTGCTGCCTGTGAGACATGGACCCGCTGTTTTACGACAGAAACGATGCATCAGTCAGGAGAGTTACGCAAACCGATGGCCTGTATGAAATACGGAAAGTCGATTGCACTTTTCTTAAAGGTTGTGGTGTCTGCGTTTACTGAAATACGAAAGGAATTGCTTTAAGTTACAGTGTCAAAGACAATAACTATCGGATGTTATGCAAATTTTCGGGACCATGTACCAGGCGCATTCAAGTTATAGCACATCATATATTTTCTCAGAACCGAAAACAGATATAAACAAGCTGTTTCTTTAAAAATACGCATCCACTCGTTGTGAATGCGTGGTAGAGATGACAGCACTGTACAGCACACAGAATTCTAGCGCAGGGGCTAGAGTGAGGACTGTCTTTCGAAATTTAAAAAGGCGAAAAGTGTGCTCCAGATGGCTGAGACTAATGCTAACGACAACCACGAAGTTGCACGCGTGACATGTTGCCAGGAAATGTAGATAACAGAATGAATGGGACTTCGTTTTCATCGATTGCGTCAATGGATGCGGTTATAAAGTGTGCAAAGCAGACTCCTCTAGAAGCGTTCGCAGCGTCCATGCAATCATGGCACAGACTTTGTGAAAAATGTGTGCAGCTGCAGGGAGAGAATGTCGAGTTTCACAGTTTAAGGTGATTAGTTTGTGAGAAAAAAAACGGAGGTGTTATAACTTGAATACATCTCGCACATTAAAAAGAGGTACGTATTGCAAAATAAAACAAACTGTAATGGTTCTGCTGTGTTTTCACATAATATTTATTCTTTAAAGTTATCAAATACGGCGCAGTATTGTTGGAGGTTACAAAAATGGACACCTTCGAGACGCAGCAAACGATGACTCTTATACTGTACTATTTATTATTACGTAAAATTGAAATGATTTGTTTTAGACAAAGAAAGAAAATACTAAATTTTATGCTATTCCATTCCACACAAGAATCCAAAACATTAACCTAACAAAGTAGGGTGAAAGCCCAGCAATGCGAGTTTTCTTTCCAGGGCCAGCCATTGGTTTAATCTACACGACGGTGTGGCCTTTGCGAGACAGAAGCGGTCAGAAGTTTGCCAGACACGCAGACTCGCCACTGACCGTCTCAAATTTCCAATTTGCCACACGTTGCAATGCAGCATCCCTCATTCTTTGCAGAGTGCTCTAAGCTGAAAAATTGAGTCGGTCAGATACTGTGTTCAGATGACCGAAACTGTTAAGACAACTGCTCGGAGAAGCGGTAAATCCGACATCGAGTCCCGTGCGGCACAGATTTTCAACTTTCGCCGTTCCAAACCGCAATGCCCTGTGCGGCGAGCCGTCACGATTTCCCACCAATCCACACATTTTACTTTCCTTTCGTAAATTTCATGTTTAAATCTGTGTACTAGCCATGTCAAAATGAGTTACGTCTGTTTCATTGGACATACCTGTACCAACCGCGTCACTACAAGTGATGTATGTTCCGTTGGACACGTCTGACAGAGCAGATATCGCTCAGATATACACAGTAGTAAAAGTAATAAGAAACTTATTTTCCATCTCATTCTCGTATACATAGGCCCCGCGTCCTTCACCAAGTCGGGAGTTGCCTTTCAGCATCGTTAAGGAAAGGAATGTTCTTCAGAGCTCAGGATAGTGTGGAGTTGTGGTATGGATGCAGCAAGTGTCACTTTCCGACGAGTCAGGTTCATTTACTACTACCAAACGTGAGGAAAAGGGGACGCTGAAGAGAGAAAATGGCGGTGGATGGGGCCCGGGATGTTTCGAGGGCACAGAGTTTTTTTTTGTACTGTTTGCACAGAATGAGCCAGCTGACTAACATATGCCGCGCTTCTCTATCGCCAGTAACTTTCGCTTTGACCACGTGGATATTATAATGTTGAATCTGACTTTAACATAAACGAAGTCCGATACCCGGAAAATTATTGCGGCCTGAAGGAATGGGCATTTTTCGTGTCAACTACTACTTCGTGCGCTGTAGATCGCAACTAAAATATCCTAAGCTTTAGCGAACTTAACAAACGCTACACCTGTCTGCAAAAGAGGGTTTTGATACGAATAAGTAATGATCTTAGTAATAATTACAAGAATACCCATTCCATTCACCCATTCATCAGATTTAGCACCTTCTGGCTTCCCAATATTACTACTGTTATAGAAATTTGTGGTTCTACAATATTTCGTGCTGAATGAAGACGATCTTGCTCTTGTACACAGGTACAAACATGTCTTCAAGAAACGCCTGTCAGTGATGAAATCCGCTCGCACTAGTTAACTCTGAGCAATGCGGACTGACCTGCAAGCCGACAACGTCGAAACAACTCCAGTTAATCCAAAAACAGTTTTATTTTGTTATTTACTCGTCAAGTTCCGTAGGACCAAATTGAGGAGCAAATCTCCAAGGTCATGGAACGTGTCAGTACATCAAATTACAACATAAACGTAATAACAGATAAAAATAAATGTTCATGAACCTTAGAAAAGTCAGTCAATAAGTTTAAGTGAACGATATCAACAATACATAAAGGATCAGCTTAATTTTTCAAGGAATTACTCGACAGAATGGATGGAGTGGCCTACGAGGAAACTTCAGTTTCTATTTGAAAGTGCGTAATTACTGCTAAGATTTTTGAATTCGAGTGGCAGCTTATTGAAAATGGATGCAGCAGTATTCTGCACACCTTTTTGCACAAGAGTTAAGGAAGTCCGATCCAAATGCAGGTTTGATTTCTGCCGAGTATTAACCGAATGAAAGCTGCTTATTCTTGGGAATAAACTAATATTCGTAACAAGAAACGACAATACGGAATATACGTACTGAGAGGCCAATTACAAAATGTGCAGACTTGTGAACAGAAGTCGATAAGAGGCCCGTGAACTAACACCACTTATTGCTCTAACCGCCCATTTCTGAGCCAAAAATCTCCTTTTAGAATGAGAAGAGTTACCCCAAAATATAACACCATACGACAATAGCGAATGAAAATAAGCAAAGTAGACTAATTTTCGCGTCGGACGATCACTCACTTCTGATACTGTTCGAATAGTAAAAATGGCAGTATTAAGTATTTGAACAAGATCCTGAATGTGGGCTTTCCCTGACAGCTTACTATTTGAACACCTAGAAATTTGAACTGTTCAGTTTCACTAATCATATGCCCATTCTGTGAAATTAAAACGTCAGGTTTTGTTGAATTGTGTGTTAGAAACTATAAAAACTGAGTCTTACTGTGATTTAGCGTTAGTTTATTTTCTACAAGCCATGAACTGAGGTCATGTATTGCACTATTTGAAACTGAACCAATGTTGCACACAACATCCTTTACTACAAAGCTAGTGTCATCAGCAAACAAAGATTTTAGTGTTACCCGTAATATGAGAGGGCATATCATTTATATAAATGATGAACAGGAGTGGCCCCAACACTGATCCCTAGGGCACCCCCCCACTTGACAGTACCTCATCCCAGCCGTTTTCGACATCGTGAATAATGACCTTTTGCTGCCTGTTGCTGAAGTAAGAGGTGAACCAATTGTGAGCTACTCCTCATATTCCGTAATTGTCCAACTTCTGGAGCAATATTTTGTGATCAACACAATCAAATGCCTTAGTTAAATCAAAGAATATGCCAAGCGTTCGAATCCTTTTGTTTAACCCATCCAGTACCTTGCAGAGAAAAGAGAATACAGCATTTTCAGTTGTTAAACGACTTCTGAAGCTGAACTGAACATTTGATAGCAAATCGTGTGATATAAAATGATCAATTGTCATTACATACATAGCCTTTTCAGTAACTTTTGCAAACACTGATGGCATAGAAATCGGTCTAAAATTATCTACATTATCCCTTTCCTTTTATAAAGCGGCTATACTACAGAGAACTTTAATCGTTCAGCAAACTGACCATTCCTAAAGGGAAGATTACAAATATGGCTAAACACAGGGCTTACATGTGCAGCACAGTACTTCAATAGTCTGCCAGACACTCCATCATAACCATGACAGTCCTTAGTCTTCAGTTATTTAATTATTGACTCAGTCTCACTCTTGTCTGTATCACAGAGGAGTATTTCAGACAATCTTGGAAAGACATTTGCCAAGAAAGTTATGCGATTCCCTGCAGAAACTAAATTTTTTTTTAATTCACCAGTAAAGCTCAGAAAATGATTGTTAAATACTGTACATATATCTGATTTATCAGTAACAGAAATATTTTGACTGCGAATTGACTTTATATCATCGACCTTGTGCTGCTGACCAGACACTTCCTTCAGAACTGACCATATGGTTTTAATTTTATCCTGTGAATTAGCTATTCTATTTGCATACCACATACTCTTTGCCTTCCTGATAACATTTTAAGCACCTTACAATACTGTTTGTAATGGGCTACTGTAGCTTGATTGTGACTACTAACATTTTGATGCAGTTCCCACTTTGTTCTACATGATATCCCTATCCGACTAGTCAGCCACCCGAGCTGCCCAATACTGCTAGTGCCCCGTTTAGAATGTTCTAATGGAAAGCGACTCTCAAAGAACATGAGAAATGTGTTCAGGAAAGCATTTTATTTATCATCTATGTTATCGGCACTATAAACATCCTGCCACTATTGTTCCTGGACAAGGTTTAAAAACTCTATTGCTGTTGGATTAACTTTGTTACAGTTTTCAATTAAATATGACATTGGTTTGAGTACAAAAGCCTTTTAGTGTTAAAATTTGTGCATCATGGTCTGAAAGGCCATTCACGCTTTTACTAACAGAATGCCCATCTATTAATGAAGAATGAAAATAATATTGTCTATGGCTGTGCTGCTGTTCCCCTGCACCCCAGTTGGAATAAATGCAGTTTGCATCAGATCATATGAATTTAGGATTTCTACCAACATCATTTTTCTTGCGCCATCATATACAAAATTTATATTGAAGTCACCACATATAACTAGTTTCTGGAACTGAATCAAGAACCCTCTCTAGCCTGAGCAGAAATGCTCTGAAGTCAGAGTTAGGGGACCTATAAACAACAACAATTAGAAGTTTAGCTTCACTAAATTCAACTACCACTGCACAACATTCAAATTATCTGCTCAGTCCAGTGTCGTGATATGTCTATGGACTCAAATGGAATACTGTTTTTTTTTACGTACAGAGCCACTCCCACACTCCGCAAGCAACTCCTTGAGAAACAGCCAGCTAATCTGTAGCCTGGTAAAGGATGTCTCTGAATTGTCAGATTATTTAAGTGGTGCTCTGATATACCAATAATTTCATAGTCAACATCTATAAGTAGTTCACTAATTTTATCTCTAATACCTCTTATATTTTGATGAAATATTCTAATTCCTTCTCTACTTGGAAACATTACATCCTCATAAGGTGAGCCCTTAGTTAGAGGGACTTCCTTTAAGCAGGTATACCTATCAGCTGACTTCAATCTAAAAAGGTGCACCTCTAACACGAACTAATACAGGTTTTTTTCCATAACTGACAACACCACCACCACCACCACCACCACCACCACCACCCACCACCACCACCACCACCACCACCCACTACACCGTCACCCATAAGCTTAGCCAGCATTCCCTTCCCATACCTATTGAGGTGCAGGCCAAGCCTAGTGAAACCCCATCTCCTGATAGATCCAACTGGCACCACTGAGATGTGACCCATGCCCTCTGCCATCAACGCCCTCCCCAGACCCATGTTATCACACCTAATAGTCGCATTAAGGTGGGGTCGATCATAACGCTGAAATAATTGCACTAAGTGCACATTAGTGCCACCAGTTTGAGTAGCTATCTCTACCAGGTCACCACCTACATTGCCCTTATCGAGACTGTTACCTGCTCCACCCACTACCACTACCTGATCCTCCTTTGCAAAATTCTTACATAACTCCCCTATGCTGTCAGTCACCTGAGCCAGCCCTGCACTAAGCTTCACAATGCTGGTGACCTGGTACTCACTCCCCAACACTTCCTGCAACTGCTGGCCCACACCTCTACTGTGAGAACTACCTAGCAGCAGAACCTCCTCCTTTCTGCTAGACTTTGCGACTAACCTAGGCCTCTTAATTGCTGAGGACTGCTCCATGTTCCCTATTTCTACAGCTACACGAGGCTCCTCTCCACTCAACTCTGACAGTTATCTATTGCATGTACGCAAAGTAAAACTGTCTGAGTACCTCCTCTTCCTAGCTGCCTTCTTGCTAAGTGCCAGTTACCATTCCCCACCACCCTTCACCCTCCTCAACCTATCTAGTTCCTCCTTTGCGCCTGAAGGGCACAGATCTTACGCTCCTGCTCCTGTATCAACTTATTTCTACTACAGATTATGCATTCCCAGGAGAAGACCTCACTAAAATGAGCACTGGCTTCCCCACTGCATTCCCCCCAATGAAAATACTTTGAACAAATGCCAAGCCGTAATCCACTACTCACAAACCTACGACAGAGCCCACACTTCTCACTCATGGTAAAATATTACAGACACTGAAAAAACTATACATCTACGTTAGCAAAGTTCTGTTACACCAGTAGAACTATTTAAGAACTAACAATAATGGCCTCTAAATTCTCTGCCTATTAAGAAATTGTGAGATTTTACTTTCCAATCTTAGTAGCCTTATTTTCTCGCCGAGTGCAGTGCAATGGTTCTGCTCATGACTGACGTCTCGTTGACAATGCGTCAAGTCCGGCAACATCAAGTTATAATGGAGGCAGGTCGTAGCAGCCGTCCCCCACAGTTCAGTAGTGGGTCCTATACTCTTTTCACTGTATGTAAGCGATGTGTCATCAGTCTTTTCCTATTTCATATACCGTTTGTACATTGATGAGTTCCGGTTCTAAGTGCAATCTTATAAACCTGAAGACGGCAATCGAGAATCTCATTACCGACCTGTGTGCACTATCAAAATGGGCGCAACATACAGGGTCAAATCTCAAACCATCCAAAAACGAAGAGGTACTGGTCAGCCTTCCTAGGCTCGTTAGTCCGAATTATTTGGAATCCCTCCAATCATTAACTTTAAATGGGAGAAATATCAACTTCTGTCCTTCATAAAAGAGTCTCGGAGTAATAATAGAAGAAAATCCACGCAACTGTAACGTGGAGGAAGGCATCAGCATTTCTCCACGTCCTGTACAAATATAAGAAGATCTCTTCACTTGACCTGAAAAAGGAACTTGTACAACTACTTATATTTTCAATTATTGATTATAGCGATTTTATCCTGCAAGAGAGGGGTGTCCAAGATTCCGGCTCGCGGGCCATGCCCCGGCCGAAGTGCCAAAGTACTCAGCGTTGCTTCACATTTCCCTCATCACCAAGCTGCACTCTCTGAGCGCGTTGAGGGGGAGAGGGGCAAACAGCTAATGCGCCTCATTTAAATGGCACTACAGTCCAACTGCATACGAATTGGTTTTATATTTCACATTTCTGAACGACATAGATCACAAGAAAAATAAGTTTTCAGTATTAATTACTTATTTTTGGTGTGCTGAAGACACAATAGACACAATACAATTTTTATCTGGTACAAACTGTCGGCATACCGACAGACGCAGACAGATTCATAGAGTTTTGCACACAAGTTATCACGTCATCGTGACTTATTTAGTTTCATAACTGAAAAAGGGTGTTCCACACAAATATGTCGATCGAAATATTGTAGTACTTTTGCAATACCATTTTGGTGACTTGGAAAAAAGGCATTGTATATATTATGGACAGTTTTAACGTAAAAAGATCTGTAATTAAAACTGGAAATAATTTGTAAGTCAATCAGTTATATCTTCCCATGCAAACGGGCGCTTTTATCCGAAACCACAAACGGTCTCGAAAACATTTCGAAAATAGATGTAAGATTTACAGTGTCCTCAAAATCTTTACAAAACTATCGTTGTAATAGTTTCAGGGCTACCATGAATTCTTCAAACCTAGCGCTTTCTTCAACACCAGTGAGCTTATGGTACTGGATTGTCTTTGGCAGATTTTTCTTTTAAATGCATCTCTACCAAATTATAAAGAAATTACCAAGCCGTGTCTTACTGTGGGCACTGTGCAGCCAAGTCCATTAAAAATGCGAAGTCTGCAATCCATTCCGAATGTTCTAATTTTCGTTCCTGTACTCCGTTTTCCTTCGTGAATTCATAAATAGCGAGTCTTAAATCGAAAAATCGTGCCAGGCATGCCCCTTAATCAACGTAATTTGCAGTTAAATATGAAGTCCCCATACTCTTCATTCATTTCCACTGAAAACTGAAGCAACTGAAAATAGAATAGCCGGCCGAAGTGGACGCGCGGTTCTGGCGCTGCAGTCTGGAACCGCGAGACCGCTACGGTCGCAGGTTCGAATCCTGCCTCGGGCATGGATGTGTGTGATGTCCTTAGGTTAGTTAGGTTTAACTAGTTCTAAGTTCTAGGGGACTAATGACCTCAGCAGTTGAGTCCCATAGTGCTCAGAGCCATTTGAACCATTTTGAAAATAGAATAAAAGGTGCGACTTGAGTAATTTTACTTTCGTTCTATTAATTTCTTAAAGTGCTTCAATTCTCATCCCTCTCTTCTGTCATTCACACTCATTTTACAGGATTGTTACGATGGATGGCTAGACTGCCTGTTTTTGTGGAAACGGACGGTGGACCTGTGAACGTCCTTCATACCATGAACAAGAAGCGAATGTAAGCAGCGCTGACACTACGATTCTGCCGAACTCAGAGAGTTGTGCCGACCACAAAATGCCGCACCACGTTGCTCAACGATATGTCGCACTGTTCCGAGTAATTCCGAGAAGGACCGAGGACAGCCGATTGGCAGGTCAGGCCTTGGGCCTGCACACGCTACACGCATCAAGTGTGGCAAACCGTGGCCGGCCCTGCTGTAAGGCTTTTCTCAGGAAGGCTGACGGCGCGTGGAACTGATTAAGAATGCCTGTGTTCGTTACACCTGTGATGTTCAACTCTTTGATCACATTTCACCAACATATGCACAGTTATCCTAATTCTGTGCATACAAGCGCAGATACTTCCACACCTCAACATTCGCTGCTGTGGTATCAGTTAACACTGCCCCTCATATCTTTCCTCTTGTCCAAACAACACGGCAGAAACATCCGTTGCCATCATTTCTGTCCCACTCCATCGTTCAGCAAACTTCTTCAAGTCCCTCTTAGTAGCAGGCGGCCGACTCATTAACAACCTCTCGCACTAAATTAGATAATTAAATAACATCCCTAGCTTCAGAAGACAGGTAATGAGATATCTACTAAAAAGGCAATAAGATTACCACACCCATTCCTATATGCCTTCGTTACATTTGTACATCACTTTTTCCAACCTGATCTTCCTCATTTCCCAATATGTTTACTCGACGTAGTCAGATTAATTTCCTGTTCCCAGAATCGCTACATCAGAAAACATCTATTTTGTTGATCTATGAAATCTTCTTTCATCTGCCGTTATCATTATAGCTATTAATGTTACAATATGGCGGCAGCGGCAGTAGTGCAGGTAACGCCAGCATTAACTTCCTTAGTTCACAGTCAGCATAATTCACACCTACCACTACTTAGACGCTCAGATCATCTTAATACTAGTTGCCATATTAAAATTGTTATTTTCTTAGATAACTATGTCGTGATAGATACCACACGTGTTAAACCCTGGTCCCATGAAAGAGGGGACTTATTGACCCTAATCATATCATATGAAGTTGGTATCTGTTCTTTCGGACTTGTCCGAAAGAACAGATACCATCGGTGACCATGCAGCTTTGTTAGAATGAAATGATAATTAAATCAAGACCCTAAGCTGTCGACAGGCGTTGATATACATCAACGGGAACAGTTGTATGCACACGCATTGTCTGAACTTTTACGGGACTTGGTAAGATTGTCTGCCGGGAGTAATGAGTGTAATGGGCAGGGGCACTATGAATGTAGTGTGTGGACATTAAGTTGGGAATGTAGGTCTCACGGGCAGCGTGCAAGGGATAATTCCCTGCAATCGCACTATCCTCTGTGCCCTCGGTGGCTCAGATGGATAGAGCGTCTACCATGTAAGCAGGAGATCCCGGGTACGAGTCCCGATCGGGGCACCCATTTTCAACTGTCCCAGTTGATGTATATCAACGCCTGTCTAGAGCTTAGGGTCTTGATTTAATTATCATTTCATTCTAATCATATCAGGTTAAGTGAATAAATAAATTACATATTTCCATTTACATAGTTGCCAGCTAGCAACCGCTCTTCCTCCAACACTTCTGATATTGAGTGAACCGGCCTTTCCTTTCGATTGTGAAACTGGGAGCATGTGAAGCGCCTCCTGCCACACAGAATATTCTACCACATTTGCCTCAGAAAGATTCACATAAACTCACTGTTTAGACTAAACACCGGCGTGTCGGCATAAAGCAACGGTCGCTATGGCGTTTGCAAACCGTGCGTGTGCATGCTGCATAAAGATAATCAATGGCAGGCACGTCGCCGGTAAGCAATGCATTCTATGCCGCTCGCCTGTTTATTAGAGATCACACGTGAATGAATAGTTCATTAGTGGTTCGTGTTACGTTTGGTCGGCGTCCATTCTGGTTCCCCGAAGCATTCTCTGTTAACTGGAATCGCCCACAACTAAGAGAATATTAAGCGAGAAATTTCATTCGTGCCTCAGGTTTACCACTAACACTTAAACTCTGCACTACTGGTCTTCCTCAGAATGTTTCTTGTCCCCGTCTGCATTCTTTTAACTCATGTAATCAAACAAATCTGTTGTGCATCTGTAGTAAAGGATCTGCAACGTCACATTTCTTCACATGTTTAGGGGGACAGCACAGTCGCTATTTGTAAGCCACATCTGTGCGCAGATGTATCATCAGTGTTTATTCAATCTCGAGGTTACACTTGTTTCCTTTTTTCCAGATCTTTTTAAATTTTATTTGCTTTTTCTGTGTGAAATTTAAGTATACATAGTCCTTTCATTTGTAATGCTGAAAGGCGGTACTTTGGAGGCAAGAACAAACAATTCACTGGTGCCGCAAAGGTTACTGTTTTGGATACAACTAATTTTATTGCTATTAACTTTCCGCATTTACTTTCTAGGGACCACAGATTGTTTAATTTGATTCATCTTCTGATGTTCTCTACTTCTTCTTTAATATTCCTTCGTTCTCAGATTGTATGTCTTCTTCTTTTTGCTAATTTATCGGATACTCTCACATTGAGACCGTGGCATTGTACAAAACGTATGTTGATTCTTTCAAAGGAGAAAACAACAACCAGTAAGTATTGATAGTACTATTTATTCACAAAAATTGCACCGTTACCGGAATCGAACGGACAGGTTCATCTTCAGACAGCTGTTCAGTTCTACATGCACGTAAACTTCAACAAACGTGAGCAGCCATCTGACGGTGATCCTGTCGGTCCGACATTGGTAACGGCGCTATCATGTAAACACATAACATTGACAATAGTGGCTGGTTAATGTTTTCTTCTTTGCAAGAATCAACCTACATCTTCTCCTGTTCACATCATTTTGCACCAGTCTTCAGACTCTTAATACGAAACCCTTTTGTTGCTACTAGTTTCTTCCCAAAAATTGTCTTTCTACTCTTTCTGGTACTCGAACGTTTTCAATCTTTTCCTTACCTCTTTCAAATACACTGTAGTTGTTTTCTTTCCAAAACATGTTAGAAAATACGGTAAGTTAACCTATGTTACTCATTTTACAAACTATATCCTTTATATTATCTTCCAACATTAATTCAAAATTTTCAGAGTTCTGCAATATTTGACGACCTGATATCAGTCTCAAATTCTCTTTTCCAGTATTAATTGCTCTAGCTTATGAGTCACTGTTCGGCATCCGTAGTGATATAATCATTCTGGACTTGCAACTACTACTTGCTTCCCTCTGTTTGAGGGGTTTTCCCATTTACTCTTTCATGCACTTACCATATTGCGTGTCGTGTTTTACATGCCAGATTTTCCTAAACTGTTCTCCTGAATGGTTCCTTCCGTTTATTATTATTATCTTCTGTTGCCTGGAATACTGTCTAGAGCCATACTGTGGGAAGAATAGATTTTTATCTGTTTATTTATTAATTACTCTTTTCTTATTATACCGTCACACAGGTATAGAACTGAGGTCTCTCAGTGAAATGCCTTTTATAACAGTTATGGCTCCATATTTTAGATATGTGTAGATGACTTGAGTTAATCCTTTTCCATTACTTTCACTCCAAAGAAGAATAATTCAGATTGACTTCCAGGTATGGAAAATCCGTGAGGAAACAGAATGAAGTGTAAACATCAGTCATTTAAAGCGTTTATGTACGTGCTTTGGATCTCCTTTCTTTTGGTTACTTATGGTAGTTCACGTTCGAAGTTAGAACTGTCAACTCTGTTAATTTGATTTTATGTTGCTCTGTTATGTACTCTGGTGTGAAAACTTAGAACAACAATTTGCTGTTCGTCCATACTGTGTCTAAGTTACGACATAATCATACCAACTGTCAACAGATTTCCATACGATCGTGTTCTGCATGGAAGATGGCATTCCGGTCAACGGGCAACCACCCCAGCGACGAAGTCAGGGCACCCATCAAACGTGATAGTATTTGTCGGGTAGTCCCACATTCACATACTGGGCAGCATGCCACAGAGAAGACGTTTACCAGACTGTCTCCAGTGGAAAGCCGACGGAAGAATGGAAGCAGGACAGTGGCAAACTGATGTGGCGCCATGGCTTAATGTGAATCATTCTGTAATTTCTTTGGTGTGGCGACAGTTTGTAGAGACCCAAAATGCATCCAAAAGACCAGGGCAGGGCCGACCACATGTGACATCAGAAAGAGAGGACCGTTATTTGGCTGTAAGGACACGACGGTACTGCCTTAGCACTGTATGGCAACCGCATCTGACCTCGCAGCATCCAATGGGCGTGTTGTATCCAGGCAAACGGTGTACAGAAGGGTGTACAGAACGCTTCAGCAGACTGATCTTTATTGTCAGAGACTTACTATGTGGGTACCTTTGGCACATCATCACAGAAAGGAACGTCTTGACTGGAGTCGTCAACGTGGCACCTGGATGGAAGAATAGTGAGCCAATGTTCTTCTTGCAGATGAGTCCCGATTTGGTCTGGAGAGTGATTCTCGACAGATTCGCCTCTGGGCAGTGATTATGCGGACCACTCGAACAGCTCTTCATGCATTTGTACCGGGGAATCGGTAAGGTTTAACTGCCGTCAGGTATCGTCGCGAGATCTTGAGACCTCATGCGCGGTTGTTGCGAGATGCTGTGGGCCTGGACTTTCTATTGATGGACAATAATGCTCGATCACATAGAGCACTGGTGATTGATGTTTTCTTGAAAATTGAAGATGCTGTATGCATGAAATGGCTTGCTCGCTCTTTCGGTTTGAATCCCCAGAGCACATCTGGAATGCAGACGGGTTGCGTCATGTCAGCATCCACCAACCACTCTCCAGGACTTACGATCAGCTCTGCAGGAAGAATGGGCGTTATTGCCTCAACGTGATATTGATGACAACATTCACTTCATGTCCCGCCGTTGTCAGGCCTGTGTTGCTGCCAGAGGTGGTCACACACCATACTGAGCAAATTACTAAGTGTGAGCAAATTCATTAAGTAGGAAAGGACAAAGAACATTTTTGTCTACCTTTATGCATGTTGCAGTTGTTTACGTTCTGTATTCTTTACATTGTTTCTACTTCACTATCACCTATTTATACTGTTCTGTGTCAAAATAAACGCAACCTTGCAAAATTTCCGTTTGTTGCTTTAATCTTCGACACCAGTATGGATATATGCAATGATTGCCTACCAGGAGCAGGGATGAAGGCTTCGGGACAGGAGGCTGAAGTCTCCTCATTTGCACATTAAGACTCACAGTCATTACGTGATACAATAATCAGATACGCAGAGCATATTTGATTTGTTCACTAGTTAATGTAAGTATTTTGACCAACTGATACAACACGCTTCTATAATTTACAGGTGTCCCAGGAGGAATTGTCGATGTTACAGGTATGATTATTCGAACCAAAAGCGTCTAGTAAACATATACTCTAAAATGCATACCTTAAGAGCTGTGAGCACTAATTCATCTTCGATAATATGAAACAAACCTCTTCTACTGTAACGTCTTTGCTTCCATGTTTTTAGAGGTGGTGGCATCGACCAAATCCAAGAAAATCATCCAGTTAACATGGGCCTTAAACTTCATACGCTAAGAACTATGAGCACTTGTTCATCTTCGCTAATGCGAAACATATCTCTCGTACTGAACAAATACTCATAGCTCTTAAGTTACGGTTTTAGAGCACATGTTTACTACAAATTTTTTTCTTCTTTTGATCCATACTGTCTCCTCCCAAAATATGGAAAGCAAAGAGGTTGTAGCAGACGAGATTTTTTTCACAGTATCGAAGATGGAGAAGTGCTCATAGTTCTTAAAGCATGCTTTACTGGACATTTTTGGTTTGAATAATCGTACCAGCCATATCACCGACTACTGGCTATTCCTCCTGGCACACCCTTTACACAGGGCGGAGCAGAACATCACCCGAAGACTTTCAGAGATTCTTCAGGGACACCTTCTAAGTGATTTTGTACAAGGGATATACGGCCTCCTGCGGCTCGTTGAAAAGTTATTGCTTTACGTTGGGTTTAGTACCTCAGTTTGCTTTGTGTCTGTATAGCGCTGAAAACAATGCACGACAGTGAAAATAACGACGGTATGCGCTGTGTGTCTTGTGTGCATCCGTTCACGGTACCTGATGCCGACAAGAGTAATGTCTTCTTTAACTTGTTGCCCTGAAGTTCGCATTCAGCACTGTTCGGTTTTGTCTAGGGTTATGTTTTCCGGTAGTGTTAGTTCTACTTTAACAGTGATACGAAGCTGTAAAGAGAGGACTATTGACGCAGAGATGGCCGATACGAACCTCGTGTGTGGGTTCACTGAATGCAATGGAAGAGCGGCACAGCGACGCTGTGCTCAGCTATACGATATTGCAGTGCCTGTGCCATTCCGACTTACGATACATGGTTCCTTTGGACATGCATGCATGCATGTCCGAAGTAACTTTCAATCGTAATTCGGAATAACACAGTCACTGAAATATTGTAGTCATCCGCCGATTCAGGGCAAGTGACTATCACGTAAAATATCTCTACTGTACGAGAATGTGTATAGTGTACGTACGATTACAGTTTTGTAGACGCATGGTTGATGGCATATGGAGGTTTGGGTCTGGCCGTGCGCCGTGCGCAGATGGCCGAAGGTAAGGAAACAGCTTGCGATAAACGGAAAATCCGGAACTGAGTCCCGGACCGGCACAAATTTTTTACTGTCGTCATTACATTCTACAGCTGATGGTTGTCCATATTCGCAACTGCAATTACATTTATTGTACTGCACTGAGCTGTTCGCCCAACGACGGTAACCACACCACAGTAATCTTCTATCTGAGGGTTGTTGCATTCTTTGTGTTGTATGGTGTATGGTTTGGTTATTGCATATTATAGGCTTCTTTAATGCTATTTTCACCGAAGCAAGGGAGATTGTGGCAACAACCCGAATAAACCATAATTACTCTGCAACGAGCTACCGGAGATCGTGGGTCGCTTGTAGCAAAATACAAGACATCCGTGAACAACCTGTGAATGTTTGTCAGTGGAGTTCTGGTTCATCCTCTATATTATGTGCAACAATTTTCACATGTATGGTAATACCACAAGGGAAGAAGGTGAATATGCTCCTGTTGAAAAGACATTGAGTAAGAAATGTGGTACCAGCTGCCTCATTCTATCTTCCTCAACACCTTTGAAAATTTTCCCAAAAGTTTTGGCATGTGAAAGAATTACCGCATTCTATTACAAGCAACTCACCTCTCACCCCCACAAGCTCCCCTAACTGTACCTCGCTCATAGTCACTATGCAATTGCTGTACGTCGCTGTAACCATTCACTCCATCCGCGGCTCGTGGTTTTGCGGTAGCGTTCTCGTTTCCCGCGCACGGGGTCCCGGGTTCGATTCCAGGCGGGGTCAGGGACTTTATCTGCATCGAGATGAATGGGTGCTGTGTGTCTTTCATCATCATTTCATCCTCATTCACCAGCAAGTCGCCGTAGTGGCGTTAAAGAACTTGTGGAGCGGCGGCCGAACCGACCGGCGTGGCGTCTCCCGGCCACCAATGCCATACGCTCATTCATTACCATTCACTCCAACTCGTCCATTCTCATTCACTCATTCTGTCCAACTCATTGTGATTATGTTTTTGTATCTCTCTGTCACTGGCTCGTGTCTCACAGCCAAAGTCTGCTTTTTTTCTGTCCATTACTACTATCTCCTCTCACTGTCACTCTCTCCTCTTGCTCCCTCTTACTGCTACTGTCTCCTTCCCATCGCTGCTGTCTAATCTCACTGTCACAATCTCTCTCTTCCGTGTTGTCACTCTGATACATTTTGTCTCTCATTATCACTGGCTCTCTCACACTTCCGCTTTTTCCTTCTCTTTATTCCTGTCCAACTGGCGCTGTGTCCTTCACTATTTTCCTAGTAGTGTCAGTTACGTTGCACTGTTACTGTGTCCCTTTCTTTCTCTCATAGTTCCATTGTCACGTTCGCTTTTTCTGTATCACAACCACTGTTTACTATCTTCCAGTATTTATTACTTCTGCTTTACTTTCCCATTGACACTGTTTCCTTCTCTACCACAACAAAAAAGGGCGAATATGTTTGTATGCCAAAATTTTTACGTGTACGTGTCAGGTAACTTTGAATCCATGTAACTCCGAAATGTACTGAGATATCAATAAAAAATTCAAAGTTGTTGCGATCGGGACTTAGGAATATATGCCTAAAATGTTAGCCATTTACTGTGCATAGTCGTCTTGGTATCTGTGGCTCGGTTTTGGTGCGAAAATGGTAGAAAAAAGGATTTTTTGTGGTTTTATAAGGAACCGCCCATGAAAAGCTTGGTGCCTCCATAAGCCCCTTAAGGTCAACCGAAGGCCACATGAACTGAAAAATGCACCAAACAAATTACTCTGTTTACCTAAGCAAGACAAAGTGTGTAATATTCGTATTTTGGCTCTGCACTGTAGGACAATGGCACTAGGAAGATACTCCTGGTGGGTACACAGCTCGTCCCTAGCCCTAAGAGCTATCCAGATACACTTGACCCTATGTCTTAATCGCCAATACGACCCGTGGCATCAGCGCCGGAAAAACTCGTTTTTATGCGCAGTGTTTTGAAACGTAACGCATACCGTCTCATGTGCACAAACGATCGAACTTACTCTTCTGTGGAAAGAGACAAGTGATTCAGTGAGAAGATATTAAATTTTTCGTTGCTTTGACACAAATGAGAAAATTGGTATTATCTTAAACCTAACACATTATGTTTTATTAAAGGAAATTGCATAATCCCTAATGAACAAATACGAACACAGTATCTCAATTGTATTATTGAAACTGGGATCTAATACAGTTAGTAATAAACTTACGCGTGAGCTCGTTGCTCATAAGCACAACAGCACCGTGAAACGGGCAGCGCTCCACGGACGAAGACTGGTGGGAGACTTTCTCCTGCGCTTGCACGGGACCTGTGGTAGTAATCGAAGACACGCTGACAGCTGCGAACTACCTCCATCCCTACATGCTTGATGTTTTCCCCGACGGTGATGTCTTCTTTCAGCAGTGTAATTGTCCGTGTCTAGGAGCCAGAACCGCGCTGCAGTGGTGTGAGGAGCATTATAGAGAGCTCAAGTTGGTGTCTCGGCGACTACGTTCGCCTGATATAAATCCTGTGGAACCCATGTGGGTCGCTTTCACGCCATCACCGCTTACGCGGATCAGTGGCCCGTTATTTACGCGAATTACATGACGTGTGTGTAGACATCTAATAGCACAAAATTACCGACAAACTGTCTGATCCCTGATAATCAGAATCAGTGATGTATTTCGTCCCACAGATGGACAAACAATCGATTAAGCAAAGGGTCATAATTTTTTGGCTGTCAGTGTACAACTTGAACGGCAACAACAAGGAAAAATTTAAGATTGCTTCATCAAAACGACATCCCAATCTATAAGTGCCAAAAAATCTGGAAGCTAATGCGGCAGCACCCTTTGTCGTAGTAGATTAACGCGTGTGAAAGTTTTTCGACGTTATTTCCTCAGGTATTCCCCCCCCCCCCCCCTCCCCCAGACGCTACAGGTTCGGCCTCACGAATATAACAAGAATTTTATTTGTTCATACTCATTAGACATATTTACTTCGCAATGGTTTCGCATCTTAAGGGTGGCTGTCAAGTGTACACGACAGCCTAGGCTGTTTGACTGTATATGGAGTGTAGTGAAGCGTCGTGTCCGTGTTGCTGTTGTCTTCTTCTAATACCACCGAGGAAGATACCAATAACAAAATCTCCACACGATGGACCAATCTCCACTAGCAGCATGTGTGAGGAAGCAGCACAGACGTACGGAAACCGCGAGAAGCTAGGTGAACGCGGAGGCTGGAGGCCGACGAAGTGACACCGGTGCTGCACGGCAGCCTCCTTTGCAAAATTCAGGGCGCTGCGCGACATCGCACAGAAGTAAATAAAAACAGTGTCTTCTGTAAACTGACAGTAGAGCAGTGCAGCACAATACAGTTTCCGTTCTGTATGGTATGTTTTCCGATAAGACAGTTTTCGGTCTGTGCTAACTCCCTCGTGGGCAACTCTTTTTTTTTTTTAATTTCTATGGGACTTAACATCTATGGTCATCAGTCCCCTAGAACTTAGAACTACTTAAACCTAACTAACCTAAGGACAGCACAAAACACCCAGCCATCACGAGGCAGAGAAAATCCCTGACCCCGCCGGGAATCGAACCTGGGAACCCGGACGTGGGAAGCAATAACGCTACCGCACGACCACGAGATGCGGGCGTGGGCAACTCTACCTTTTGTAAAGTAACTGGAGTTTTTGAAACTGAGCGTTCAACCAGCGCAATAACCCTAATTTCTTTGGACTTCATACATACATTCCGCATGACTTCAATCCACGGGGCAGAGTGGCGAGATTATAATTTAATTTCGAACGTGCGTTCAGCCTGCAGAGGTCACGAACATTATGCCGTCACCCCTTTCCTCCTTGCTGGCCAATTTTTTTCTATTAACGGAATTCTAACCAGCTACCCCTTTTTCGAGTACCGCCGCAAAAACCTGAGTCAACCCCTGCCACGTAGACGTGTTGTGTTGTATGAGCTTGTACTGATAGTGTGTTGTTTACGTACATTGTGGACGTATGAATCTTAATCGATTCTGTAACAGCACATTGAGGTTGATCACGATCTGCTGGTATTGGATGCTAGGGAGCGAAACAGTGCATTTCGTTTGGTAATTTAATGATTTGTGGCAGTTGGAGAACTTTATTTCAGATAAGCACACTTAAACTATGCAGGAACAAATTTTTCACCGTTACTTATAGCGGTTTCGTATCGTCGTGGTCTCTGTTATATTCCAAAACTGAAAGCGTATGTAGTTTTGGAGTAGAGAAAATCGTCGTATCAGGCTATGAAATCGTCTTTATTAATTTTATGTCAGCAATTATATTGACGCTCATTTGATGATGGCTGGACAGACAATTGAAACCACGGAAATCTTAGGACGCAAGTCTGTTAATATGGTGTTATGAGATCATCCGTAAACAAAGCTCACGGTATGTTCAACGTATCTACGAAGTTTCCAATACGTGTTACTTGCTATGCTTACATTCCTAACATAACGGCGCACTTCGTAATATTACAATGACGGGAAAAAACTTTAGTTTGGGCTCAAGTACTTTTATTTTTTTCGAGATTGGGCACTAATACATCGAGAATAGAGATGATTTTGGACAGGAACAGCCTGCAATTTTCAGTAACTCACTAACGGCGAGTGAGCAGAGATACGCGTTAGAAAGCGTTCCACCGATGTCAGTGTCATCAGAGGCGGAGGACCAGTTCTTACTGAACCAGTGTGGGAAAAAATTATCGGCTAAGCTCTCCAATACAGAACTGTCCCGGTAGTAGGCTAATTTCATTTAAAGTAGCCACAGGAAACTATAAGTCACTGTATCCGGACGGCGACGTCAACCCTGCTACTCAAAAATACGGGTGCACCTCACTTAGTGCATCCACATATGACCGATCGTAGATTTTTGTGGGTTTCACTAGAATGTGAGGTTCCCTTAATGAATTTTTCAACTTTTATCACGGAATATAAATTTGCACTGAGGCTGGCTGATCACAAAGTACCACATCTACTAATTCTCCAACTAACTGACTTAGATTTAATGAATGAGAGAGTGCAGATGGTTTCTTGTGATCTTCCTGAATTAAGACAATCGTTCACCTGTAACCTATAAGCTTTGGAAAGAATGGACCATTTTTTGTATAGTCGTCACTGTGAAACGACGTATTTCCGAAAGATTCGAAAATTATTTAGTTCTAGCTCCGTTGTTCTTCCTCCACTATTAAACCAAAAGAGTCTGGCTGGCGAATTCGCTCTATTTTCGTAGCTGACACTATGTCTTCATTAACTACCTAGTAGGAAAAGCGTTCGTCAAATCTAAATAGTTGAGCCGTATTTACAGACGTAGAGGACCTAAAATCGAATGTTCGTTAGCAAATGATAAATAATGCCTCAGAAACACCTCAATTGCGGAGTTTCTGGAGACGACTATCGACCTAGTGTAGCAAAAAATGTGAATCGGCCGAAGAGGTGACATGTCTGATCGACCGTTGAGTCCAGATAATTCCTTGCCTAATGCAGTCGTAATTGATGATGTAGTTGGGACAACATGCGAGCACGTAGGGGTGGTCAGCTGCGAAGCTCCATGTTTACCAATGTACGACTAACGGAGTGCTCCGAAGTACTTGAACGTGCATCAGCCTCGTGCTCTTTCGTCAGAGATGCTACAGATCGCCATATATCCTACTTTTCAGAGCAGACAAGCCTCCGAACCCCACGTTTTGTGAAGAGTAGCGGACGTCCAGCTAGTTAGGGCCTAATGGTAATTTCACCGTCCATTTACTTCTTTCCATAGTTGCTACGACAGCTGCACGTGAACATTCGACTAGCTTCGCCGTTTTCGAGATAGTGCTTCACAGGCTTTGCAAATAATAATCCGTTCTTTGACAAAGTCGCTTATCTCAGTGTATTTTCCCATTTGCAACCCATATCTTCGCTAAGGTGATCCCCATCCGCCTCTGCTGTGATCACATACTTTCCATAAGGCGTCACGTGGCCGCAAAGTCACCAGGGGACATAGAACTCGCGAGGGGTAGCGGTCATAATGTTTTGGCTTGTCAGTGTGCACATAGCACAGGGATGAAATATTGTTATGCTTATCTTTTCTCTCCATTTTGTATCTCATTATCTAGAAAACAAACTGAAGCACACACTTATGGCATTACTGGTTGTAAACTTGCCTAATTGGAAAATTATATTTTTTTTTTCCCTTCAACATTTTTTCCTTACTTACGGATGTCGACCTACTCCTCAGTGATCCCAGATGCGCTCATTCGATGAGCCACTTGGAAACAATTGGGATTCTAACTGTGATGCAACGCACGGGATTACGTATTGAGCGTGGGTTATGTAGGCAAGCGAATAACAGGACTTAAGCCCACTAAGTCGACCATGAAAACCTTCTGGACGCTTCTAAATAAAACGTATAATAACAAATTGTGTGTACAAAGGAGAAAATCCTTAGAACTTGTCACAAGATGAAGTTAAGATGCAATACGGCTGACAGCCTAATTAGGCAACGAGTTGATCGTAGCAGATTAACAACACAAAGCTGCCATTTAATTATATGCGTTAATTACATCGTTCGATAAACCCACTCCAAAATAGTAACAATTATGCTTTAAACCACCTAACTGAAGCACGAACAAATAACTCCGAGTCTCACAGAAAAGATGCCCGCTCACTCAAATGGTCTCATTAAGATCGTCAAAAGTCAATATAATGCACTGTCGGCCGCTATACATAGTACATGCACAATAATTTGCAGTTTTGTTCCCGCAGCGGTACCTGACTCGAACTAGTAGTGAAAGTAGTGCAATTTCTAGTGTGTAGGTGACGCTTCACTAACTGTACTGTTTATAAATACTGAACACAACAGCTAGCTGAATATTATATACAAGTAGCATCTCGATCGGTATTACGATACAAGCAATACACATAAAATAATAGTCATAACTTAAGTTAATCTTTCACTTAGACATTGATCTACTGATTGAACGAATTTTGCAGTTCTTGTAATAAAAGAAATTAAATTCCAATAATTGTCCGTACATGTATATGAAACTTAAGTTAATATGCTTTTGAGACAACAATTACTTTATTTCATTTAAAATTATATGTTAGCATCATTTAAAATTATATATTAGGACATTCATGCAGAAATTTTAGTAGTTATTTTTCAGAAATATTGTTAAACTGAAATTTGAAAACGTAGATGAATTTGAATGTAACATTTCCGTATTCATTTCTCAAACTATAAACACTGGTTGGCCATACATGTCTGCAAATGCAACCATTAACTGCAGAGAACGCTTGACTAACTGCAAACGCCAGTGTGTTTGTGTGCTATGAAAGTTGCACTCATTTCTTTTGGATACTCATCTACTACTGCCGACAAGGTCTGTCTGATGCAGATGATGTGGCGGTAGCTGTCGACGATATGGAGGCGTGGCGGGTACTTACATGTTACTTGTTGGCTTTCGTATCTTCGGTCGACTTTAATCTTATGATTTCTCTGACGTTTCGGCAGCACGATTGGCTGGCTTTGTCAAAGGTTCACCCTCATTGCTGCTGACGGCGTTCCACTGTCAGCGCCTGAAAAATTATTGAAAAAAAGTCGGCGAATGATTCCGAGATGAAAACCGACAGGCCACGAAAGCCATAACACTTTTGATCGAATACTGTTATCCGTCACAGGCGTGCGAGAATCTTCCTCTAAGGCCTAAAGCCGTCGGCACACGGACCGTGCAGCCGAACGTTGAGCGTTGAGCGTGCCGAGTTTCTGACGTCGTACCGTGGATAAGCACGTTCGGGAGTCTTTCCGAACGTGCAGAGCAATATCTGGCATGTCAGATATTCTGAGCATGCGTCTGAGCATTGACCAATGAGATGTCACAATGCCACCTACGTCACACGCACGCCGTCTCCCTTCAGTACAGAGTTGTGTGACGCCATATTGGTATTCATTTCAAGCCTATATGTACATATGCCGCTTCTGAGCACCAGCAAATTCGGAATCACTGGAAAACCCGTTGTTAACTGTGTGATTCGTTCCAATAAAATAATGAAAAACATCATATTCGTGGCAAAAGAATTGTAATTTGCGTAATATGAGAGTAGGCTATTTGAAGGCAGATTCACCCAAAACGCATTATTCTTGGTACAATTTGCTATAATTAAATTTCAATTAGTAACATGTCTACGATTAATGTTTTCAGCATGGGGTAACATAATATGATTAGACACACTACATGTGCTATTGGTGTAGCGTAATGAGTAGCGTCACTTTCCCCTCACAAAAATTTTATTGACGGCGGAGGTTCGCAAATTGACACTCCCAATTTTTTTTTCTTAACATTCGCGTTTTTATTAGGTTCTGACACTTGATTATTAGTTTGATGTAAGTATATACTATAATATTTGATGCGATGTAAATATAAGTTCCTTTCTTTGAGGGGTGACTTTGTTCGATTGGCTTAATCTACAGGACAGCTTGCGCTACTTGTGTAAAGATATTTTGCTCCTGTTTCTTTTACGCTTCGTAATTCACATGTTGCAAAGCTTCTACTACTGGGTAGGAAAAGTTATCAAGTAAGACTGACCTTGTGGTTTTACTAAAATGTGGGAATGATGAAATAATCTTTATCTTACGCGGAGAAGCGTTCCAAATTTGTACCGCACTGTTTGTAATGGAACTTTTATGAGCCTATGTCCTTGTTGATTGGACATGGTACTTTCTTTTTCGTGGACGAAGGAGGAAATGTGCGCTTTAATAGAGCTAACGTGGGAATTTTACGCTCGCCCGTTGTATAATCAGTGTGATTTACAAACTAGAAACATCACTTAACTGCCGCTGGAGTGCGTTGCGATCGCGTTTACCACGTTGTGGCCCACGCACCGTATGCACAAGTCGCATCGTTCCTGAGCGTTCAGCAGCACGTTGAACATGGCACGCTCAATGTTAGCAGTCGACAGCACGGTCCGTGTCCCGACGGCTTAAGTCGTACAGGCCTAAGCGTCGACAGCATGGTGCACAGGATCACATCTACCACAGGGCACCGACACTACGCGGCAGTACCATGCTGCGTTCCGCTGAATGACGGCCCTTGAGGTTCACTCCCACTGCCAGCTGCCGTCTACTGCGGCTGTGCGGCCCCGGCAATGCTGCCTTCGCGCCTACCTTTAATACCGATTTTATATCTATTTGAAATCTATTCAAGTACCTTGCAAAAGCGATCACAGTATTCAATGGGTTTAAGAGAATCAGTCAACAAGTATCTCCACTTTCTTTGTAATGGTCTTTAGGCTGGCTGTAAGGTTTAGTACCCTCGTCAGCCACTAGATGGCGCTGTTCTTTTCGCTTGTGATAGGATTCAGCATTGTCATATCAGTTCACTTCGTCCTCTTGCGAAGTAAAGATGGCCACACCATTGACAGATTCCGCTCATGAATAAGACCGTTCTGTAATCTGTTTTTTGTGGCTTGAAGGTCAACCTGGAGCTAAAGTGTGTACAAGACTTTCAGCACAACACGGGGATAATTTTTACTATGGTGAATTGTTCACCAGTGTATTGAGTAGTTCAAAAGCGGCTGTACAATCGTAAAGTACGAGAAACTAGTAGGTCGTCTAGCCACAAACACTACTGATGCTAACATCAAGGAAGCACGTGACGGATTTTGAATAACCGACTACGAAACACATCATCCGTAACAGGCTCAACTTTCGTAAACCTGTGCAAGATAGGTCTCAAGATGAGTCAGTGAAGAGCCCAAGCACAAATGTGTAATAATCTGTCAGGAGCAACTGGATCATCACGCTAACGAAGGTGAAACTTTTTAAAACACATCTTCACTGGAGATGAAACGAAGAAAATTACAGGGCATGAAACGAAAACACCCAAGATTTCCAGCCAGAAAGAAACTGAAAGAAAGTGATGCCACAGTTTTTTTGGGACGCACAAAAGACAATTGTGGAAAGTTATCTGGAAAAGGTATCAACAGTATACAGTCAACGTTAAGAGTGATATTCACTGCAACAAGATGAAGCCTGCATCTTTGTTTCTTTTCTTCTTTTTTTATTTTTTAATGAAAACACATCAACACGTATAGTCGCCTACATACATCAAGCCTTTCAGAATATACAGCTTGAGGTGTTCTTGACGCATTTCTGATCACGCCCAGGCAAACACCCGTTTTTCAAAATTTTTTGTTTCTTTAAAAATAGTTTAAGAAGCCGCCGAATCGCATCCTACAAAGAGCCGAAGGAAGCGACGCTTACATAGCTTGCTGTTCAACCTATAACTTTTTCTGAGAATACTAGACAGCTTGTGCAGCGTTTCAACAAACGCACTGAATAGCAATATGACCATTCCTCGGCAACGGTTATAAAATAATGGTTCAAATGGCTCTGAGCACTACGGGACTTAACATCTGAGGTCATCAGTCACCTAGACTTAGAACTACTTAAACCTGAGGACCACACACACATCTATGCCCGAGGCAGGATTCGAACCTGTGACCGTAACAGCAGCGCGATTCCAGACTGAAGCACCTAGAACCGCTCGGCCACAGCGGCCGGCCACCGGTTATAGATGGCTCCATTCTGCCGTGAACGGTGAACTTTAACCATGGTGGGACGCGAACGGTTTACAAATTTCGCGGTTTCGGAAATGCTTACACCCTTGGTCCGAAGCCAATGATCATGCCCTTTTGGACATAAATCGCTTCGTTTCCGCTTTACGACAACCACTGCAGTTTTTCCCACGTACACCTTACGCGCTTTATATACCCTCCTGCCGTCTATGAATGGTTATTGCACAATGAGGTCGAACATAGGCGGTGGTCACATTAATGTGACTGGACCCTGTACTTATTCTCTTACATTACTGAAGCACAATAATTCTTAACATAAGAAAAATCAGTTTGTCTGTTTGGAAAATACATTTGAAGAAAAAATGTCGCTGATATAAAATTGGTGCTTTAGAAAGCCAGATCTTTATAGCTTGTTCTGGCAATCAGAAAATTATGCCACTACTCCTCCTGCAGAATACTGGTTATGAATGTCCCTTACCCCACCTGAACTTGAATCTGATAATCACATGGTGAAGTTAGATAATTACGCATTGCGTAAGACGTATAAAGGAATGTAACTAGCGGTTTAAAGAATCCATAACTAATATTAAATTTTCATTTCCTTTTTAATCTTGTAACTCGAATGTACATGCCATTCCACCTTACCAGCCTTATAGCTCTAACGTAGTAGTTTCATCCATGGTCGATGTGTGTAAACTAAAATTACGTGTTTAATAACATTGTAATTAAATGATTAGCGCAGTTCGGTACATAACTGCGCAGGTCAGGAAGAGTGTAATGCGACGAGTGCCTACAAGCTCATGTCATTGGTATGCAAATGGTTCGCAAGATAATAATAATCACATCTAAGACTGCTTAACGAGCGTGTGCTCTCTCTTCCCACTTTCCGATGGTAACACGTCAGCAGCGTTAGGTCCATCTCCAGTTCATAGGGTTACCCTACTTCTAAATCACCGAGCAGCTATTCGGGAACAGAGTCGGTCAAACGCCTACGTGGTGGTGATGTGGAAGAGGAGGCCACGCAGTCCAGCTGTTAGCTGGCCGTGGCGTTCCTGAGCCCAGAACCAGAAAGTCGCCACAGAAGGCACCCGCGCTGTGCGGACTCCGCGGTGGGCGTGTGAAAATCCGTAGGGTGATATACACTCACGGAAGGATCGGGCTCCTCGTAAGCGCCTATGTAGCGAAGAGCTCACTATAGGTCTTTGTGCTGCTCTACCATTCATTTAGTGAGCCTGTACATACTTCTCTATAAGTAAATCTACAAGTGCTGCTGTCTATCGGTGTTAATTCAGATTTTACACAGTCGGAAAAATACACCCTGATCAGAACTGAGTAGCACTGAATACAATCTTGAGGGAGAACATTAAATGTGAACATTACTGTCGTCAACATTTAGTTCTGTGTGTGAGTGGAACAAGTTTGTTTCCAAACAGTACAAACAGCATGTACCGCCAACATTTTTACAACTGTGCAGATTAAAAATGTACCGGGTGATCAAAAAGACAGTATAAATTTGAAAACTTAATAAACCACGGAATAATGTGGATAGAGAGGTAAAAATTGACACACATGCTTGGAATGACGTGGGGTTTTTTTAGAACCGAAAAAAAGTTCATAAAAATGTCCGACAGATGGCGCTGGAAAGCAAAACGTCGGTGACTGCGCATGACAATCGTGTATAAGAGGAACTGTAATGAGAGAGAGAATCAGACGCGCCAGCAGTCGCAGCATGTTGACGTTACCTGAAAAGGCGCTTTTAGTGAGGCTGTATTATCAGAATGGGGAATGTGCTAGTTCAGCATTACGATGCTATCGCCATAGGAATGGGATTCCAATGGGTAAAGGTCCGTTGACAAATGCAGCTGTGGCGAGAATGATTTAGAAGTTTGAAGCCACGGGGTGTTTAGATGATAGACCCCGTAGTGGCTGACCGAGCACAAGGCGCAATGCTGCTGAGACAGTTCAGGAAGAAATGGAGACTGTAGCGGGTTCGTCTATGCACGGAGAAGTCAGCGCTCGTGCAGTCGCACGTAGAACCGGCATTCCATACACTACTGTTTCGTTGGCACTGAGGCGTACCCTCCGATGCTATCCGTACAAAATCCATCGGCATCATGAACTGTTACCTCGCGATTTAGTGAAGAGGAGGGCATTTGCGGTGAGGCGTTTCAAAAGATGGTGGAAGATGACGATTGGTTGAGTAACGTGTTGTGGACCGACGAAGCTCATTTCACGCTCCGACGATCTGTCAACGCCCACAACTGCAGAACTTGTGGTACCGAAAATACCAGCACTGTCGTGGAAACTCCATTGCTCAACGAGAAAGTCACGGTATGGGTTGGATTTACCACGTCTACCGTTATCGGGCCTTTTTTCTTCGTGGAAATAGGTGATTCTGGTTTTGTAACTGCTACCGTGACGGGTGAGAGGTACGCCGATATGTTACAGAATCGCATCATCCCCAGCCTGGCTGATAAACACCTGCTGGAACGTACGATGTTTATGCAGGATGGCGCTCCACCCCATATTGCTAGACGCGTGAAAGATCTCTTGCGCGCGTCGTTTGGTGATGATCGTGTGCTCAGCCCCCACTTTCATCATGCTTGGCCACCCAGGTCCCCAGACCTCAGTCCGTGCGATTATTGGCTTTGGGGTTACCTGAAGTCGCAAGTGTATCGTGATCGACCGACATCTCTAGGGATTCTGAAAGACAACATCCTACGGCAATGCCTCACCATAACTCTGGACATGCTTTACAGTGCTGTTCACAACATTATTCCTCTACTACAGCTATTGTTGAGGAACGATTGTGGACATATTGAGCACTTCCTGTAAAGAAAATCATCTTTGCTTTGTCTTACTTTGTTATGCTAATTATTGCTATTCTGATCAGATGAAGCGCTATCTGTAGGACATTATTTGAACTTTTGTATTTTTTTGGTTCTAATAAAACCCCATGTCATTCCAAGCATGTGTGTCAATTTGTACATCTCTTTCTACATTATTCCGTGATTTATTCAGTTCAAATTTGTACTGACTTTTTGATCACCCGGTATATATGTGTGTTTATGTGTGTGTGTGTTTTTTGTAACGGTACACATATTTAGGCGATCTAATCGGCCGCGCGGTATTGGTACAAGGTAAGATGAATAAACGCTGGCGCCCCAAGTACACAGACCGAAGGGAGCGCTAGGGCCAGGCCGGCTAGTTAACTGTTTCCGACCAGCCAGTTGCAGAGACAAGCAATGTCATCGGAAACGGGAAAATCACGAAATGGGGACTTTGGACGAGGCGTTGATCGCTTAAGAGGGCCGGCTATGCTCCAAGTAATTGCGAGCTTTGAGATAAACTGAAGGATGTCTTCCTACAGCTCTTTAAGACTCTATAATAATTTACAGATCAAATATTAATGCAAATCTTAATACATCAACGATCCCTAAAAATGAGGCGTATCTAATGACACAACACTAATTTCAATACCTTTAGAACTACAGAAGTTAATTTTATAAATGATAGAGCACAGCAATCAGTCGTCCTCTTTTTGCAGGTATTATTTGGCAAATCCAGATTTCAGCTAGTGCCTAGCCACTATCAGTGCACTATTTTCTAGCCTCAATGCATGTCAGCTCCCTGTTGTTCGGGCATCAGTCACAGGGAGCCCGAACAACAGGGAGCTGACATGCATTGAGGCTAGAAAATACTGCACTGATAATGGCTAGGCACTAGCCGAAATCTGGATTTGCCAAATAATGCCTGCAAAAAGAGAACGACTGATTGCTATTCTCTATCATTTGTAAATCACATCACAGTAGTTGAGTGCACCCACGTTCGTAATGGAAGGTAACCTGACACAGAGGTTAATATTTCACGGTAAATAAACATTTTCACAATGAACGACTGAATAAACAACTTTTAATCGCTTCATGGGAGTTCAACAATGAATATCTTGCTCTACAGTCATCATCTCTGAAAGGTATGTATCTGTATCTATTTTATTTCTTGAATACCTGCGCCTCTTACATCTTTTTTATTACGAGAATGTTTATCAGAACATCGTATCTGCCACAATTACACAGCAAATGAATACAGCATGAATACCTCATATTTTGTCATACTTGTCCATTTATTTAATGAACAGTCTACTATTTTGCCAGTAACTTTATACTATTCTTTGCACTGAATGTGTCAATTTTTGAATCATCACGTTGGAATCTGAACTGTTTTGAGCTGATAAAAATTTAGTGTACTGTGACCACGAAATGGCCTTAGTTTTCGTATATCTTTGACAAGAAGTAAGTTTTGGGACATTGCGACCATTCTCATAATGCTCTCAACGTAACTTTATTACATTTGATAAGAGTATTTTCTGTCTATATTTTAACTGAATACCGTAGTACCACTTCCCGTTTATTTGAGATGGCTGGTCTGGGTGGCCGAGCGGTTCTAGGCACTACAGTCTGGCACCGCGCGACCGTTACGGTCGCAGGTTCGCATCCTGCCTCGGACATGGATGTATGCGATGTCCTTAGGTTAGTTAGGTTTAACTAGTTCTAGGGGACTGATGACCTCAGAAGTTAAGTCCCATAGTGCTCAGAGACATTTGAACCATCTTTCACGTAATACAATCTGTTTCGAAACTAAGTTAGAGACGAATTTTTATGTAGTTCATAGTTTAGAAGTCAGTGTGTTTGGGTTTCACGAATTAAATTAACTGAAAGAGAGTTCTAATACAACACAGCTTTTGAATATATTCTGTATTTCGCCAACTTCAGGCCATTTCTAGAAAGAAGGATTGACGAACAGCTCTCGTGCCCAATCCGGTAATCGTAGACCACAGAAGTATCTTTTAAGATCTTACTCTTTTAGGTAGAGAAGGCAAGAATTTTGTATTAAGGATGGATTGATTATTGAAAAGACGTTGAGTCAAGTTACAACATTAATGGAAGTTAATAGGTCAAACTAAAGTTAAGTTATCAGAAATGCATTGAATTGTAGCTACATCTCTCAGAGGAACTTCATTACGCTGTTTCTATAAACTGTAACTGAAACGTCATACGAAAGACGTGCCAAGATTATCAAGTTTCTCGGACTTCTAATATCCTGCCTGAGAGCGGTCGCTAATCTTGTCTGTCTCAAGTTCTTTGTTCACAGTGTTTGCAAGCAGTCGCTGAGCCTCTCTATTGACAGCACAGAGTTCTAGAGGTTTTTTCCCCTTTCTGGCCATGTATAACATACATGCGCGTGACCTACTTTTATCTGAGACGCTATTGACAAAGCAGCTTCGGGTCTTTGTGACCATCTGTCGACATCCACGCAGACGCTGCAGCGCTGAAACCTCTGGTCTGCACAGAACTTTTTCCTTGTTTCTTTTTAGCGAACAGCGCTGTAATTCCTACAGTACAGCTGCCTACAGCGGCTTACTGGGACTGCCCTCGTAACAAAGTTAGAGAATTTTGCATCCACATCTAAATATAAATCCCTCTGCTTGTAGATGGCGCTGTACAGTCACAACTGAACATTTTTTAACTGCAACATATCGCTGTTTTTCGGAATTTATTTGTCTTCGGTCCACAGAAGGTTTCAAACCAAGCCCAATTTCTAGAATATGTTTTTTTAATAGAAAGGATGTGCTGTTACTGCAAAAAATGTTACGCCAGTCCGTAATATAACGTACACAAAACTCTTCCGGATGCGGCACCAATAGCTCTGCAGAGCTAAAAACCCATCAGCTCCTCATAAAACACCTTTTAACGTCTTAGAGGCACACTAACACCTACTTCCTAGTATCCAGATAAGGAACGGTATGCTGCAAGTGCGTTTACGCTATCTCTGTGTAGTCGTAATAATGAATGGCACGCAGGTTCTTCTACACATATTTTTAGTTTTTATTCAATAAGGCTATTCTCTTTTGCGTGTTACAATTCAGACAATCGTTTATGCATTCTGGGAGATGACGTGCATCTCGATATTTTTTCGACCAATGGGTACTTACTAAACTGGATGTCGCAGGCAACTGTCTGAATGCACCGGTCAAATATCCTCGAGGTTCGTTTCTTTTTTAATTACTATTTGGCGGCCAGGAAGTGTCAATTGAATACAAGACTTTTTACTTTACGATTCAGCGTCCATTTGAATCTATTACATCAGATGTTCCAGATACTTGGAGAAGAACAAAAAGAAATATTCGGTAATAAAGAAAGAAAACGTTAACAGTTCTGCTATATCATTTCGAAAGTGGAGAGTAAACCGGACTTTGACAGGCTGATTAAAACAGTGATTTTTCTTTGTTTTTGCTTATGCTTTACTCAGTGATTCCATTTTACGAATCGTAAGATGCAGTAGACATTTAAAAAGTACTTACTACGTTAGTAAAATATTTAAAAACAAGTAATTCGTCTAATGAAGTTCACAACATCTGCTGCTGACAAGAAGAAGAACACAGTGAAGAACACTGCTGCTACTGCACTCGTCGACGGACCATGTCTTTTTTCTTTATGTAGACTGAACTTTAGCATTGACATTAATCATTCTTTTACCCAGGCGCTCTTGAACAAACCGACATCGTTTGCTCAACATTCCACTATTGACGATGAAAACTACGAATGAACTAAACCAATCAACTATTGCAAGTGAGATTGTAGTTTCCTCTCAAACCAATCAACTATTGCTAGTGAGATTGTGGTTTCCTCTCGACAGTACATAAAACGTTGAACATTCAGGTAGATGTCTGCTCTTTTCAGGGAATCGTGTACAAGGTGATTCAGGACGAATTTCAGGAATAGTATCGCAAGGATTAGAATACACTATATTAGATTTATACTTTATCTATATTCATGAATATGACACTTGATAATGATGTGGAACGTATCAGTATAGCAACAGGTTTATTTACATGTCATAATTTGAGTGTTCTTTCTTCTTGAAAGATCACTAATTTCTATCTAAAAATTCATCTAATGCCTAGAAGGAGCTGTCATTCAGAAATTCTTTTGTTTTTAAATTTTCGTAGGCTCTCTGTCAGACTTTTGATGCTATTGGCTAAATGACCAAAGATTTCTGTGGCAGCATAATTCACCCCTTCTGTGCCAAACTTAGATTTAAACCAAAGTTGTGAAGATCAGCTTTTCTCATAGTGTTGTAACTATGCACATTGCTACTGCTTCTGAAATGGAATTTCTTATTAATAACAAATTTATTACACGCTTTTGTGCAATAAAGACTTTTTCCTTTACTGATAAATTACCGCAAAATATGATGCCATACGAAGCCAGTGAATGAAAACAGGTATAGTAAACTAATTTACTTACATGTTTATCGCCAAACTTTGCAGTTACCCTATCGGCATAAGTAGCTAAACTCAAACGTTTCAGCAGATCATAAATGCGTTTCTTCTAATTCAATCTCTCATCAATGCACACACCCAAAATCTGGAATTTCTGCTTTAGCTACAAACTTCCGTTCAAACACAATATTTATCAATGGTGCAATTTAGTGTACAGAACTTCATGTCCTACGTTTTATCAAAATTTAATGAGAGTCCATTTGCAGAGAACAATTTAATAATTTTCTGAAAGATATTATTTACAGTTTCCTCAGCTAATTCTTGTTTTTTGGGTGTGATGACCGTACTTGTATCATCGTCTAAAAGGAACAGCTTTACATCTTCGTGAATATAGATTGGCAAATCCTTGATATACATTAAGAACAGTAAAAGACCTAAGATTGATCCTTGTGCGATCCCATTCATGATACCGCCCCAGTTCGATGAATCCGGTGATTTTTGCACATTATGTGAACTGTTCGTTTCAACCTTCTGTACTCTTCCAATTAAATATACATTAAACCATTTGTGCAAATGTCCCACTCATACCACAATACTTAAGCTTATCTAGAAGAATTCCACGAGTTACACAATCAACAGCCTTTGAGAAATCACAGGTAATCCCAATTGCTAACATTCAGTTATTCAAAGCATTTCATATTTGATCAGTGAAAGCATGTATAGCATTCTCTGTTGAAAAAATTTCTAAAAACCAAACTGACAATTTGTTAGTAATTTATTTACACAAATAAATGAAGCTACTCTTGAATACACTACTTTTTCAAAAAGTTTGCACAAACCTGTCAGAAGCGAGACCAGACAGTAGTTGTTGACATCAGATCTGTCTCCCTATTTATGCAATGGTTGAACAATAACGTATTTTAATCTCTCAGGAGAAATGCTCTGCTTCAGCAAGCTATTACATATATAGCTGAAAATCCTACTTATCAGTTGAGAATAAGCTTTTAGTATTTTATTGGAGATACAATCAATTTTGAGTGAGTTTATTACTTTCCTAACTTCGGAAGGAGAGATGGGTAAATTTCAATTTTATCAAATTGTGTAAGTACTGCCTCTTCCATGTATAGCTTTGTCTTTTGTAATGAACATCTGGATCCTATTTTTTCCACGTAGTGAATAGGCTCTCATAACTTTAATTTAATATAAAAAATTAATAATATGTTTCTCTTCCGAATTGCAGGAACAAAATCACAAAAGAGATTGCATAATTCTTAACCTGTGCGAAGGGAATAAAATTATTCTGGGAGGCTCACTTACTGAACTGTAACAATACGCTGCTGATACTATAGCTCTCAGCTTCAGATACTGTTTCAATAAATAAGTAAATTATCGTTAATCACGTACAACGAGATCGAAGGTTTTACTTCCGTCGGGGACGAGTCGTTTATGTTGCCCTAATCGTTTCATCTCATCTTCGTCACAAACGGACTCAAATCACCGAAGTATTGTCAAATAGAAAGATGTAAAACAGGTGTCCGAACAACCCCAGTGTGGTCTCCTGTCCAATAATGGTATACGATGATTTCATTTTTTATCGGAGGGCGAAAGGAAGAAGAAAAGTACCTGTAACGTGACAAGATCTTCTAAGCTAAGAGCGACGATCAATTATCTTAACTACACCAGAATCAGAAATATGACCAGTCGTGTCTTCATCTACAAAATTTTCCAGTAATTCACCTGAAGTTAACAATTTGACAATTCCGATCAAAGTGACCACAGCATGGTCACTCATCTATGTGTCCGCAACCTTCATTTGCACTCCACGAACAAAGCTGCGATCCTATAGACTGATTCTCGTTATCTGTTACGATTTCATCATGTCCACCGTGTACAGTACTGCAAGTGAGATTTACAGTGTGATGTATTCCCCTGACGGTGCGGCATTTACGTGCGCGCAGTGGAGATGGATGCCAGCGATTTATGAACGGACATGAACGGCGCATTGATTAACCCCAGTTAGTGTTTGTGTGAATGAATTGTTAATGTACCGATACTAACCGTATCTGCGACAGTTATTGGTACCGTACATTCCGTTTCGTAATTAAGTAAATGCCAACACGTTTAGTAACATAGGTTTTGAAACGAGAAAACGGTAAGCTGCGGATATGCTCGAACGCTTAGGAACACACGTTTTGAAACGACAAAACGGTAAACTGCCTATCAAGTTCGTGAGACATCAGGGCAGTTATACGAGGGTTGCACACAAAGTAATGCACCGCATTTTTTTCTTCAACAATTCTTTATTGAACATAATGAGAATTACACACACGAAAGAATGGTGTTTTATCTACATACCCTATTTTTCCACGTAGTCTCCGTCCCGTTCTATGGCCTTTCTGCAGAGCGTGTATGCCGTATCGGTACCAATCCTTGTCCTGGTGGCGAAGCCAGTGCTTCAGTGTCTGAATCACCTCCTCATCGTCCTCAAAATGTCTTCCATGAATGGCATCCTTTAATGGTCCAAAGAAGTGGAATTCCGACAGGGCTACGTAAAGGCTGCAGGGTGAATGGGGTAACAGGGTCCAACCCTGTTTTGGGATGTTTTCAGCAGTCCTCAGACTTGTGTGGGGCCGAGCATTACCTTATTACAGCGAAACATCTCCTGGGTTGCTGTAGCACCGAAGTCACCCGAAGCGCGTCTTTAGTTTTGTTAATGTGTTGACAAACGCTTCTGAATTCATGATACCGCCTCTTGGTATCACACCAACAAGCATCACACCAGCACAGTCCCAGAACGCGCTGGTCATGATCGTACCGACGGAAGCAGCTGTTTTGAATTTTTTCTTCTGTGGGGAGTGGAAATGGCGCCATTCCATCGACTGTCGTTTTGTTTCGGGCTCAAAATGGTGAATCCAAGCTTCATCACCTGTCACGATCCGCAACAAGAAGGCCTCCACCTCAGCTTCAAAACGTTGCAACAAACCAAGACAAATGTTTTTTTCTGTGCGACTTCTGACCCATCTTGCACACACTTTTGAATATCCAAGTGTGAGGATAATTGCATCCACACTTCGTATGCTGACTGTCAGATGCAGCGCCAACTGGCGAGTCGTAATGCGTCTGTCCTCGCGAATGACAACAGCTCGCTGCAACGTGTCAGGTGCAACAGCCGTGGATGGTCTCCCCGACCGCTGCAAATCGTGGCTCCGCCGAACCGCCTTCTGATGACCTCACCCTCCGTGCCCAGCGGCTAACTGTACTTCTGTCGACAGCAGGTGCTCCACAGACTTTGAACAAGCGTTTGTGAATATTCCCCACAGTTTCTTTCCCTGCAGTGAGAAATTCAATGACAGCACGTTGCTTATAACGTACATTACCTACAGACGCCATTTTGAAACTGTCCTGCAGTTACGCTACCTGTCGGAAGTGAAAGAAAGTTGGTGCGCTCACTCGGGAGGTTTCAAATAATACGTACGTAGCGTTTCGCATTCGTAGCATTGTTTTCGGCTGAGAAAAAATGCGGTGCATCACTTTCCGGGCAACCCTCGTACTATAGGTGGCAGAGCTGCTGTAACCGCTCGTCGTAGACTTCTCCCACCAACTTCTTCAACAATGAGCTGATATAATAATGACGTGTGACTTGGCCCTCCCGTCGGGTAGACCGTTCGCCGAGTGCACGTCTTTCGATTTGACGCCATTTCGGCGACTTGCGCGTCGATGGGGATGAAATGACGATGATTAGGACAACACAACACCCAGTTGTCTGTCGCACAGAAGTCTGAGTGGACTGATGTGTCCCTAGCTGCTCGCTGGAAGGACATGGCAAATACGATCAGTACTGCCACTCCCAAATTGATGGGTACCGTCTGGGAGTACTCACGCCCAACCATTCGAGCGCATGGGAGTTCTATATCAGAATGAGTTTGCACTGATCAAGAGGAAGGAGGGTGCTTTTGAAGATGTGTCCGCTTTTTTATATGCATTAAATATTAGAAGGAGTTGCTTGTACCTTAAGCTCTATTTAACAGTTACGAAATGATTCCTTATTGGTTGAGACCAACTCGTGGAACTTCTTAAGGAAGTTAAAAGACTTGGGTAACGATGACAATTGTTGACTTACATAACTCCCTCAACTCAAGTGAAGATGTTGTCAATTGCCATTGTGGACAAAGACGTCTCAGAACTCAAACAAGAATGGCGTCGCAGTGGATAGTCGATGTGGAGCAAATTACACAAAGGAAAAGTGGATAAATTAAGAAGACCGCCACCTCCATCATGACCTTCAAACCTCCAACGCTGTCTGAACACGTCGTTGCAGGATTCCTTCGACGTAGGGTTATGTCTTGCGAAATTTATCCTACGCACCATTACAAATGCCAGCGATTTGGCCATACAACGCTGAGTTGCGTAGGTGAAGCGACCTGCGGGAAATGTGGAAAGCTAGCTTCTGCTCAGGAACAAAAAATTCGGGGAACAAAAGTGAAAATGTAGATCACCCATACAGAAGCCAGAAAAGGAACATAAAGTGACGGAATCCACTGTCTTTGCTACTTCTGATGCTTCCTTGGTGCAGTAACCTGTTCCCAAGTTAGACGCTTCGATGCAGGCGACATCCAGCGCACTGTTATCCACCAACAGCACCTGTACTGGTAGCTGTACATGTCAAAGAAAAATGAGCTAAGACATAGCAATCCAGAAAGCTACGACAGAAGAGTCCATCAACAATTTCACTGTGAGCCTAGAGAAGGCACGTGAAAAGGAGCATACCTCTCAAAGTCCCGCTGCTGCATCATCGTTGAAGGGAAAGGTAGCAAGGAAATGATCACGACACTCAGTTCAAAAGTTGTCCCAGGATCCAACAGACGTCTTTATGGCGTTCCTGACTGATGAGGAAGACGTCGTCATGGAGACAGATGCCTCATCACCAAACGCAGGCAGCCCCTCCTCTCCCCCCTCACTCTACAAATTTCTCACCACCATGGCTCCCAGACTCCATTGGATTATGGATGGATACAGGAACCATCTGGAGGAACTGAATTTCCTCGTACAGTAAAGATCATCTTGTCTCCGTCTCCAAGGAGACTAATTTTAAACAGACTGACGCACCAGTTCTTAAAGGTTATCACATGCACAGGAAACGCTACCTTTCTGGCGACAGGTCGAAAGTTGTGACAGTAGTGTTCCTCAGTGACACATTACGCTCCTCACCTATGCCCTTACTAACAAACCTCCAAGAGGTAGCTTTTAGTATAAGGGGCAATGTCATTCTCATGGTGTGCTTGGTGTACCTACCGCCCATGATCGCACTGTCAGTTTGACCCTCACACAGTTTACTGCTGTACTGCCGCATCCTTTTCTCCTTTTAGGAAATTTGAAGCACACAGTCACAGCGCACAATGGGAATCCAACACCACTCACTTCAGGGATCGGATACTTGAGTATCTCAAACAAACTGATGACACCATCTTGCTAAACATGGCTCAAGCTACACATTTCAGCAGCGCTACAGCTTCATCTATAGGCTCATACCTCTCCCTCTGCGTGCCTGCCCTTGTGGACACTGCTCAGTGGGAAGTGGATAATGGCTTACAGGACAGTGAACACTACCCTATCTGGAGCGATCTGCCAGGTGTAGCAGATCGCAGAAAGGAAGCGTCCACGATGACTGTTCAGAATGGCTTACAAGGTGCTTTACAGCTAGTTATGTGTGTTCGAGCACTGTGAAAGCGGTCATAACTGGCTGAATCACACTACAGCCGTTACTCACCATGTCCCAAAGTCAAAATGAATATCTACGAGGCAGTCTGTCCCTTAGTGGAATTATTAGTGTCTTTCGGCCATCAGAAAGGCAACTAGGCGTAGATTCAAATGGTACCTTACAGACACGACTCTGGCAATGTTATGAATGGCGAGCGCAAAGGCAAGGAGAATAATTCGAGATAGTATGCAGAGGACTCGACAAGAGTTCCAGAGCTCCATCAAAAGGTCCATAACCGGAAGTAAACAATGGAAAGCCATCAGGAGGATCTCAAGGAAGAACCCACGACCACCGATAGCAGCTGCACGGGAGCAGGTGTGTCTCCTAACATCGCAGAGAAACATTGCTCAGATAATAGCTGAAGCTTACAAAACCATTACGGCCGATTCTAGGCAGGGTCCGGGTTTCCGTCATTGTCAGAATACACAAGAGAAAATTGGTATTGACTTCCTTCCCACCAACATTGAGGACTATAACCAGTATTTATATCTGTGAGAGTTAGATACTTCACTGACAGTAACTCGTGATGTTGCGTTCCAATCAAAACCCGATAACGCACATGTTTCCAGTGTGGGATCAGGAGATATCACTTTACACTCAATAATCTGACCCTACTCGCAGCAGCAGTTCAGCAAGCTTTCCTTCTTCGATTTGTAAAAGGCCTATGACATTATCTTGAGGCATAACATTTTGTTGCACCTCTCTCAGTGCGGGTTCCGTGCACGTCTGCCACTTTCCCCACTGTCCTGCCTGACCGTTTTAAGCAGAGGAATGGTGTCTCTCAAGCGAGTGTTTTAAGTTTCGCCATTCTATCATCAGTTTTACATCCACAGTACGGAGTCACCTACTGTGTTCCTTGTTTGCAGACGACTTCTCCGTCTTCCGTGCGTCCTCCAACATTGCAGCGGCTACTAGGCAACTGTATCTTTTTTTTTTTTTTTTTTTTTTTTTTAAATGGCTCTGAGCACTATGGGACTTAACATCTATGGTCATCAGTCCCCTAGAACTTAGAACTACTTAAACCTGACTAACCTAAGGACAGCACACAACACCCAGCCATCACGAGGCAGAGAAAATCCCTGACCCCGCCGGGAATCGAACCCGGGAACCCGGGCGTGGGAAGCGAGAACGCTACCGCACGACCACGAGATGCGGGCACACCTGTATCTGAGCACCAAGTGATTGAAGGAATGTGTAACGCCAGAGGTTTTAAATTCTCTTCGGAGAAAACTGTATGTATTCATTTTATTCACTACTGCTCTCTTTTTAATTTGCCTGTTTTAAAACTTGGGCTATACTGTTCTCACTTTCAAGGAAAAAGGAAAATATCTGGGCCTCACTTTTGATGGGAGGCTAACGTGACTGCCACACCATACAGAACTAAAACTCTGATGCCTTAAAGCTTTAAGCATCCTTCAATGTGTCATAGGTGCCGAATAGTGAGCAGGGCACATCTGCCCAAACTTATAAAACGTTTTGGCGACCCCGGATTGAGTACGGATGCCAGGATTATGGATCAGTGAGGCCTTCGTACATCAAAATGCTGGATGCGGTTCACGGCGAACGTATCAGGCTGTCAACAGAGGTTTATCAAACCAGTCGAATTGCCCGCCTAAGAGCACGGGATAGTGAGCGTCCGCTATCTATTCGACATCTTCCCCTCGTGATACGCCAAGCATATATGGCTGTGTTGGCTCCTAAATCGCTGGCACCCATCTCCGTTGCACAGCCGCCACTAGAATGTGTGTTATACCACCATCCACGGGCAACGAGTCCATTTGCGATCGGTGCGAGGGACAGCCTCCAGTTACTACAGCTGGGGGCATGAAGGTAGAAAACCATGGGAGGAGTATGGGACACCCCTGCCCGGATTACTTTTTTAACTGTATGCTTACAGGAAGAAGTGTACTCCATAATCTAGTTTTAAAGTTAAATTTTACGAGTTTTTACATAGCCACCGGGATTTCATTATTGTTTACGTGGACAGCTCTAAGCAGGGGGATTTTATTGGCTGTCGTGTCGTGTTCCCCGACATTGTCCTCAGAGTAGTGCTCCCACAATAGTTTTCAGTTTATTATGCGAAACTGTTTGCCATCGCGAGGGCACTGAAACTGTTGAGACTGCGTCATGCCAAGAAATTCCTTATCTACACAGATTCCCAGTGCGCCTTTTCTCGATATGGACCAGATTCACCCGGCAGATCGAATGGTGCAACACGTGCAGGACGCTCTCCTTCTCTTGAAGTGGCAGAACAAGGAAATAATTTTCTGCTGGGTGCAGGGCACATAGGGGAAGCGAACTCTCTGATGCGGCTGCCACAGAGGCCTGCTCCCTTCCACCTCCTGCTCGCTTTTCAGTCCCCCCTACAAGCTGTAGCCTTATTTGTGACCCAGAAGACAATGTGTGTTGATGGGAGGCTCAGCGGTTGGAAGTGATGAATTGTAATGTGCGTTCAGTGAAACCTTCAGTGCGACCGTGACCTACCTCCTACCGACTACGACGAGCTGATAATGAGGCGAGGATAGTTCGTTTCTTATGTTTTTCTGTGATGTCTGGACTACTCTGCAAAATACAGGGTATGAGATTTTGAAGTGTCGCAGAGTGCTTCGGTCATACATTATTTCTAAATAGCCACCCAACCACAGTCATCAGTCCCCTTTTAAATGTGTCTGTTTCAGTCTTGATTTTATCTGGTTATTCTGCAGTATTTAGTCTGACTTTTATGGACGGTCTTTCTAATTCTCAAACTTTCAGGGTTGTATCCTCACACTTGAGTAAGGAAACTATTTAGATTTATATTTTGTTCTTATTTTTTTCAGTGTGTTTTAACACCTCATCTGTTATTCCAAGCGAAGAGCTGATGACCTCGTCTTTTAGCATCACTCGAAACCAAATCGGCATGTATGTAGGACTGTCAAACAACTCGCAATGGAAGTTTGTCAAGACTTTTCGGACTTTCGCAGGTGAGAACTCAACATGGTACGCCTAAATAAACGGCGTACCATTTCTCCTCGTAGCTTCTCCATCGTTCTGCAATACTCTCTTTTATTGACTGCTGTATTATTTCCACAAACTGAACCAGCAGCAGGCCTATGCTGTCACAAAAAATAAATGTTTTTCGAAGAAAATGGCTGGGGCCCTAATCAGAGGTTTGCCTGGAAAATTCGTACGAATTTTCTCAACAGACTGGTGTTATGTTTAATGTATGGAACCCGTCTCTGATTCACCTATTACAGTGAGAGTGGAAAAACCATCACATTTGTTCCTTTACTGTAGTAGTAATATCAAAGCCGAACGAATTCTATAGCTGTTATTATCATCTAAATGATATTGACCTATAGGAGACATCGCTGCCAATGTGCAACTGCCGTCAGCGTTACGCACTGGACGACCCGCAAGTGGCGGCATCGGTAGCCGTTTGACACAGCCTGTGAGCCACCTTGCTGTTTAGTGTGGTCGCTTAAACAGCTGTTGCTGAAAGAGGTGAATTTCAGAGAGCCATCCACTTCCCCTCCGCCCCCCACCCCACCCCATCCCACGCCAGCTCATTCTGCGCTAGCGACCTGCATGCCTAAAGCCCAGAGCAGCTCGCGTGGAATTATAAACCCTTATTTGTGTCTCAGTATATCTCTTCATTTTTAGACTGCTCGCTTGTCAGTTATCAGACTAGTAGTACAAGTGGTCAATATCGTTACCGAATAACTTATACATCAGTGCTCTCCATTAGACTGTGGTAAGATGCCATGATGCATGGAAGATCATAGCTGCATCGGTTGGTAGCCCCTAATGTTGTTCCACTTGTGTTGACAGACACACACACACACACACACACACACACACACACACACACAGAGACAGACAGAGAGAGAGAGAAAGAGAGAGATGTTATAACACTAACACCACGCTCCGTGCATGGTAGAAACACGTGCTGTGTTTAAGGAATGGTAGTAAGGATGTACATAGCGTCTGAAATAAAGTATAAGGGTCAGTCAAATGAAAAACCAACATCCTCCATAACGGGGCCATGTAATGATTCCATTCAAAAGTAATCACCATTTTCATTAAGACATTTATCCCACTGTTCCTTATATATCAACTTTCAACAAAGGTGGTTTGTTTTCTCTTGTTGGCACTTTGTAACATCGTCTTCTTCAGTAGACTGTTATTGTCAATAGTCCGCTTAAACTGTGAGCTGAAAGGGTTCGCAACGGTCTTCTTCTGTTCAAAAAATAGCGCACTTTCATTTGAAATCTAGAAAAACAAAAAATTATTACTGCGATGCTGTTACTTTTACTATTTTGGCTGACCTAATTTTACTATCAAAGGTAGGAAACACACTTTACATGTTATAGGCTTTTAGTGATGTTATCGTGCACATTCAAATCGTTTTCTGTATGTTATGAGAAAAAAATGTCCAAACTCAGATTATATCTTACAAGATTTATTGCCCGTTCTACGTATATTTTTTCCTAGCTGTGGAACATCATCAACGGACACAATAATTCTTTCTTCTAATTTACCATGCAACTGAGCAAAACTGCATTAATATTTTCTGCTCTTTGTTTGTAGCATTCTACAGGGGAGGCGAAATTTGTGAGATTACCAGCACTTCATACCACAATATTCCATTTCACCTTTATCATATTTTCAATCTTCTTACGCCATGTTTTGTTTTACGTCTAAACGAGTGGAAAAGCCTTCTTCGACCTTCGCTTATTTAGGTGGAAAACTGAAACCTGAACAGTGTTCTTAGGAGATAAATTACAATTTTCAACAGCAATTACCCGATGTTATGAAGAATAATGTAAAGATGATTCGAACGCTTATATTATGTTTGATGTGGGATAAACCACAGCCTTAATGTAATTATTAAACGTGGTCGTTTTCACTTACTGTTGTCAAATGCTTGACAGCCGTAAGCGAAAATAACCATGTTTAATGGTTATAATTATTGTAGAGAGCTGACAGAAGCGAGAATAGCAGGCAGCTGAAACTTAGAATTAGGAAAGAAAAAGTATGCTGTTCTATTTAAAGACGAATTTACATTACGTGTTAGAAGTTAGGTATGTACACTATTTCACATGACACAAATTTTCACCCAAAAGGTCTTTCTACTGCATTACATGTTAGAGCAGAATTGTTTGAAAGTGGAACACAGCATCGATGGCTGGGGTTGATCGATCACGTTCTAACAAAACGCAGGTGCTTACACTCATAGAAGTAATAAAGGTGGCAGGGGTAAAATACAGGGAGGGAAATGCTATTTACAATTTGTACAGAAACCAGATGGCAGTTATAAGAGTCGAGGGGCATGAAAGGGAAGCAGTGGTTGGGAAGGGAGTGAGACTGGGTTGTAGCATCTCCCCGATGTTATTCAATCTGTATATTGAGCAAGCAGTAAAGGAAACAAAACAAAAATTTGGAGTAGGTATTAAAATCCATGGAGAAGAAACAAAAACTTTGAGGTTCGCCGATGACATTGTAATTCTGTCAGAGACAGCAAAGGACTTGGAAGAGCAGTTGAACGGAATGGACAGTGTCTTGAAAGAAGGATATAAGATGAACATCAACAAAAACAAAACGAGGATAATGGAATGTGGTCGAATTAAGTCGGGTGATGCTGAGGGAATTAGATTAGGAAATGAGACACTTAATGTAGTAAAGGAGTTTTGCTATTTGCGGAGTAAAATAACTGATGATGGTCGAAGTAGAGAAGATGTAGACTGGCAATTGCAAGGAAAGCGTTTCTGAAGAAGGAAAATTTGTTAACATCGAGTATAGATTTAAGTGTCATGAAGTCGTTTCTGAAAGTATTTGTATGGAGTGTAGCCATGTATGGAAGTGAAACGTGGACGATAAATAGTTTTGACAAGAAGAGAATAGAAGCTTTCGAAATGTGGTGCTACAGAAGAATGCTGAAGATTAGATGGGTAGATCACATAACTAATGATGAAGTATTGAATAGAATTGGGGAGAAGAGGAGTATGTGGTACAACTTGGCAAAAAGAAGGGACCAGTTGGTAGGACATGTTCTGAGGCATCAAGGGATCGCAAATTTAGCATTGGAGGGCAGCGTGGAGGGCAAAAATCGTAGAGGGAGACCAAGAAATGAATACACTAAGCAGATTCAGTAGGATGTAGGTTGCAGTAAGTACTGGGAGATGAAGAAGCTTGCACAGGATAGGGTAGCATAGAGAGCTGCATCAAGCCAGTCTCAGGACTGAAGACCACAACAACAACAACAATAAAAATGGCCAACGAAAATTAATATCTGAAACACTGCAGCAAAATAATGAAAAACTCGAGTAAGGTCGGCGAATTTCTAATTGGAAAAGAGTTTTTCAGGCATTCTTTTTAAAATATTGGGTTGGAGAATATCATCGTAGCGTTTTTCTTAGTAAATACAACAGATACACATAACAAACAGATACTTTAGTCATCAAAAGAACGAGGGTCGTTCAATAAGTACTGCCTTACATTTTAAAAAAAAAAACAAAAAACAAAAAAAAACAAAAAACATTAATATACATAGACAAACGTCCTTGTTGGTGCTTCACATTTAATGTTTGTTCTGTGCGCCGGTGAACTTGCGAACCGTTCTGGCAGATGGCAGAGCCGTAGTAAAGCATCAAAATAGCGTCTAGATACAACTCATGTTACAAGCATCATGCTATTACTGAATTCTTGTGTGCAGAAAAAGAAACCGTAGTAAACAACCATAAACGTTTGTGTGCAGTGTATGGCGAGGGTGCAGTTGATAGTACGGTTGGGTGATGGGTAAAGAAAGTTACATGCTCACGAAATGCAGAAACAGAGCTACATAATTAGCCACGCTCGGGACGTCCTGTCACAGCTACTGCTCCAGATATGCTGAATCGTGCGGATGCCATTATTCGAGCCGACCGGCGCATCACAACTCGACAATTGGCTTTACAGCTGTCGGTCAGTATTGGTAGTGCATCTGCAGTGATCGAGACTATCGCCTATTCAAAGAGGTGCTCTCAATGGGTTCCACGAAAGATCACAGGGGACCACAAGATTAAAAGAAAGGCCATTTCATCTGAATTTTTGGAACGTTTTGAGACCGACGGAGAGGCTTTTCTGTCACGGATCGTTACGGGGGACGAAGGTTGGGTGCACCACTTTGCGCCGGAAACAAAACGGCAGTCCATGGAGTGGCATCATCCTCATTCATCACAAAAGAAGAAGTTCAAAAGAACCCCCTCTGCCGGAAAAGTCATGGTGACAGTCTTCTGGGATTGTGAGGGCGTCATTCTCGTGGACGTAATGCCACAAGGTCAACCAGCAATTCAGAGGCATACGTGAAGACTCTGAATAAACTCAAGAACCGTTTCCGACGTGTCTGACCGGACAAGAATCTAACAGAAATGTTGCTCCAACTCGATAATGCACGCCCACACACAATTCTGAGAACACGGGAACACATCGCCAAATTGAGCTGAACGTCATTGCCTCATCACCCCCACAGTCCAGACGAGCTGGCACCCTCGGATTTCCATCTCTTTGGGCCGTTTAAAGATTCTCTACGGCGAAAACACTTTGAAGATGACGAGAGTGTCAGTCATGAAGTGAATACATGGCTACGCTTATAGGACAAGACCTTTTACCAGCAGAGAATACATGCTCTTCCACAACGTTGGCGTACGGCCGTAGAACGTGATGGACATTACGTAGAAAAGTAGGACATGGACAACACGTGTTGATGTATTTTGTCACCAAATTCTGACTCTCAACGGCAAATATGTTCTGAGAAAAAAATGTAGGGCATTACTTATTGAACGACCCTCGTATATTCTCCTCCAGTATTTCCAACTGTCTACCAACGCTGGTGTAACTTTTCGATTCAGCCACTGTAGAAATTACGTTGTTATAAGGCGAAGAACTCGTCGATCCATGTTCGGAGTGCATTTTCATCCTGAAGGGAAGTTCCTTCCAGGTTGTTGTATAGAGAGCGGGAAAGGGGAAAATCCGAGGGTGTAAGATCACATGAATAAGGAGGGTGCGGAATGACTTTCCATCCCAACTGATGCATAGTGTTTCTTGTTAGTCTAACAGAATGCGGGCGGGCGCTATCTGGAGTAGCATCACATCACGCAGTCTTCCTGATCGGTGTTCTCCGATTGAGTGTGCAACACGTCTCAGATGATGACAGTAAATGTCAGCATTTATGATTACACCTCAAGGAAGCAATTCGTAATACACCACGCCACTAAATGCATAACATTATATTTTATGGATGCAGGCAGGTTTTTGTACGGGGAGTTACTGCTTTGTTTGGGCTCAGTCACTCCTTTCTTTCCCTTATATTAGCATAAAGATACCATTTCTCATCACCAGTAACGGTACAGGGTAAGAGTGGTCGTTGTCGTTCACGGGACAGTTGATGACGAGCAAGCAGAGATGTACATATGACCACCTGTTGATTTTGTGATTTTGGCTTAGAGCTTGCGGTAACCACACACGCCAATTTTTGAAGCTTCTCCATCGCATGCAAATGTGGCACGATGGTGGAATGATCACAGCTCAATCACATCTGCCATTTCTCGAGTACACTGGCGTGGATCATTGTGGATAAATACGTTTAAACGATCTTCGTGGAAGCCCCAAGGCCTTCCTGAACAGGGAGAGTCACTATTGTCAAAACGAACCTCCTTAAAACAAGAAACGATGTTCTTGCTGTTGTCTGGCCAATGGCATTATCCCCATACGCGACGCAAATGTTTCTGCATGCCTCCGCTGCTGTCACCCCTATATTTAACTTAAACAGAACAATATGAAATGTTTCGATTTCTCCACTTGCCACTCCATTGTCTAGCGTTCACTGCTCCACTCACACCTCTAAATGACAAACTTACAATATTCTAACTCAAATAGCAACAGTGAACTACAAATAAACAATGACAATCAATGAACGAATCCATACCAACCGGAATACCAACAGGCAAACAAAAACCTATGAACTTATGCATCAAACTAACACTTACTTACCATCCATTCTGATATTTTAATTTTTTTTTCCTTTATTGAAATTCGATTCCCCCCGAAGGTGGAGGGTGGCAGGCAGCAACTTAGTACGCCGCTCTTCAGCCTACAGAACTTTTTTGGAAAAAAATGAAGATAATAAATAATAAAAGCAGGCGATAAAATCGTTGATATAAATGGTAAAATGACGGAAGATTGTGGAACTTAAAACATATAACAAAGGGTTGACGATGCCAATAAAACACACAGGAAGCAGCCAGGTAAAATAATAGACAAACAATTAAAAAACACTGCGACTGTCTGGTTTCTGTTCGCAATAGATACAAAAACCGCACCCAGCGACAGCATGATTTCTATTCGCAATACTTTGGAAAAGACGCACAACACTGAACACTCACTTGAACACTGCACTAAAAAATTGGCACAAATATGACACACCACAGTTGAGGGCAGATGGGGGTTTCTTCCTTGGATGCGGTAACACAAGCCTAACAAAATACTGCTTTTTAACACGTGCTGCACGGGTAGGTTGGTTAAAGCCGTCCCCACACGGAGAAAGAGAGGTGAAAAGTAAACTCTCGCAAATAAAAGATATTTATCTCTCACCGAGGTGGCAGTTTGCGAAAGTTGCAGAGAGAGTCCTCTTTTTGTTATGACAGCAAGTAGTTGGCGGGAACGTCGGCGCGCCGTGCTAGGGCAGCTGAGTGGAACGAAAACAGCGCCGCGCGGCGGGGCCTGAAATTAAAACAAGTGCCCCTGACACGCCTCCGCGCTCCTCAGGCGCGCAGAATGCCGCGCTTATTAAATTGTGCGAATATTGTGTAAGTGGCGGTTTCCGAGTTGCGTTTCGTCCCTCGTAACAGAGCCGCCATCAGGGACGGAACGGCTCTACTCCACCGGTACGCGTGACTGCGTTAGCACTGCCTAATCCGCTGCCGCTGCTGCTGCATCTCCTGCCAGCGCGCGCCGCTACAACGTACCGGAGCTTTGCATACTTATCCGGAGGCGCCCCTGCAGCAGTTTGCTAACAGGACGGAGAATTCGCTGAGCGCTGGCCTCCTGGCTACAGACGATGTCGATTAATCTGCACCCGCTATCGCCTTTCCGGTTAAACAGAGTCAGGCGATAGATCCCAGGCCGCGCTGCTTCATTTTGTGCAATGGTGTGTACGAGACTTCGACATTTCTTAAATTTTTTTCGTCGTAGAAATAGATATCCCGCCATCGTATACCATGAAAAATGAAAAAGTTTCACGAAGAAAAACGCAAACCGTGTAGCAACCTTCATCGGTCTCGTACGTGAGGTCGTCGAATTTTTTTACGATACAAGAATTTTCTCAGTTCAGTCAAAATCAGCGAGAAGTCATGTTCTAAATGACAAATGGTGCTCATTAACGGACTGAAACAGTATCATCTTACAATGATATTATAAATATGAATCCCAATCCGCTGTTTCAAATTAATTTCTTTATTTCAGCAGGCCTATTTCGGCTATAATTGCCGTTGTAAAGCTATCTGCAAATAATTCTTCTTCTTCTTCTCTTCACTTATTAGCCAAACTGCCTGCCAGGATGCTCCATCTCTTGTATGGTCATCCTATATTTCTTCATCCAGGAAGATCTAAAGTAGTCTTTAATAATAAAACCTTGGAGCAACCAAATCATTTTAAATATCTAGGACGTGACATAACTTACGAATATAGAAATGGCGTGGACCAAAAATTAAATAAATTTACTTCCATATGTGGAACCAGCATAAAAAACTGCAGAACAAAGCCAGGAAAAACCCAGATGAATTTTTATAAAACAATAGCAGTACCGACCCTTACTTATGTAATCTAAACATGGGCAACAACAAGACTTCAAGAAAGTTGAGTACAAGCTGAAGAAATGAGATTTCTAAGAAGAGTAGAAGGATGTACATGGGAAGATCGAAAAAGAAATGAAGATGCAAGGAACGATTTAGGAATATGTAACCCAAACAAAAAAATGAAGGGAAATGAGAATTGAAGAAAATGGAACGAACATGTAGTCCGTACGGGTAGAGAAAGATTCCTGGTAAGGGCTCTGCGAATAATACATAGAGTTTTATGATTATTTACTTCATTTTTTTATTTACATGTTTGGGTATAAGGTATGTGTATACATTGATACTTACATCTATTTATTCTTGACTTTTATTTACAACGGTGCGTACTGTCGCTTATTAAATTTCTGTCTATGACTAGGTCTGTATTTTAGCGAATCTGCGACACCTTGTTGGTTATTTTTCACGTCAGCTGATACTGGCAAGCGTACGTTAATTTATATTTACATGGTAATGGATTTCTCACGGCACATTTGACAGTCGCACCAACGATGCTACAAGGGTACAAAGTTGCTTTACATAGTCTATGAAGTTTGTTGATTAATCCCCTATCTACGCTGCTAATTTTATTTTTGCGTACGAAGTGTTTTTGTTATGCCTCTGTTTATCTGTTATTGTAATTTAAGATCTGAATGAAAATTTTTGTATACTTTTTATGTTTAAACTCTGTTTGTTCTTTTAGTATGTTCTTTGCATGCTTTAATGTGGAAGTAGATATTACATAAGAGCGTTCAAGTCCCTTTGGTATTATGTACAGGATTTTCATTGCTCGTTACATACGTCAAAGATAAAAAATGGTTCAAATGGCTCTGAGCACTATGGGACTTAACTTCTGAGGTCAACAGTCCCCTAGAACTTAGAACTACTTAAACCTAACTAACCGAAGGATATCACACACATCCATGCCCGAGACAGAATTCGAACCTGTGAGCGTAGCGGTCGCGCCGTTCCAGACTGTAGCGCCTAGAACGTCAAAGATAAATTAATTCGACGCTTCTGAGACCTGTAGAGTAAACGGAATTACATAGATCATCGACCGAGCAATTTCAAACTTATTGTGCAAGGTAACACACAGTGCCACTGAGATTCCCGATCAATTCTCATGATGATTTTCCCTTGTCTAGATCCTTTATGTATCTAGCTACACACCGTAGCTCACAATGTTTTATATTACGAGTGGCGTTCAGTAAATAATCGAGCACATTATGTTCTCGACTGATTTCGATTAAAAAATCCAGAATTTGTTGTGGGACCTCGTGAAGTACTCCCGCTTCAGTCCCCATAGTTCCATGAAGTTTCGATAACTGGCGGCGGTATACGTATCTCTCAGAATGTCGTCTGTAACAGAGGTGCGTCCCAACCAATGACTTGTCACTGAGTTTCTTTTCGTGGAAAACCAGAGTATCGCAGATATTCATAAGTGCTTGCAGAATGTGTACGGAGACCTGGCAGTGAACAAAAGCAAGGTGAGTCGTTTGGCGAGGTGTTCAACATCGCAACAAGGTCGTGCAAAACCTGTCCGATCACCCACATAACGGCTGGCCGCTCACAGCTGTCATCCTTGCGATGTTGGAACGTGCGGACACTCTCATGCGAGGTGATCGACGGATCACAACCAAACACCTCGCAGCTCAACTGTACGTCTCTATTGGTAGTGCTGACATACTCGTCACCAGACCAGTTGGGGTATTCGAAAATGTGTGCCGCCTGGGTTCCTTGCCGCGTAACGGAAGACTTTCATCTGTTCGACCCAATGAAGACTGCACTCCTCGGGAAGCAATACGCGGATGATCGGGAGGTTATTGATGCAGCCAGACGTTGGCTCCGCAGCCAGACGTTACCTCCGGTGTTGAACGTTAGAGTCGTTCTGTGCGGGAAAAAAAAACTTTTTCCAATCAGGTAACGTAAGGCTGTCACATTGAACGGAGGTTATGTTGAAAACAGAGTTCTGTAGCCAAAAGAGTGGGGAATAATGTGGTGTTTTGAATCCAGAATAATACAACTTGCTTTTAGAAAAAGAAGTGTAGCATTGCATACTGAACACCTTTCGTACACAGTGGCAGGATACAGTACCATAAAAATTTATTACAATGAATAGTCATTCTATCGCATATGTAGAATGTATTCATGCTTTGTGTTGTAATTTCACTTCCTGTTTATGCGATGCTACTTCAGAAGTCATTATGACGAACGAGGCGAAGCGGTTCGTCCATCAAACAAATATCCCACTTGAAAGAAAGCGGTAAAAGGAACAAAAGTCATATTTTTTATAACATCGTTTGTTCTTACCATGTGCTGGCACGAATTCCTTTGCATAATAATATATCCAAAAGGACGCTTTCAATATCCAGATTACTTGAATGACATTTATTTTGGACATAGCAATATCTCTATATGTCAATTCTGAGTTCTTAACTGGTTCTAGAAAGAATCTTTCGCTTTATAGTGGAGAGGACGCTGTTGTGAAGGTTAAAGCTGTGTATCGAATCGGGACGCGAATCCGCACCGTTACCATTTCGAGGGCAATTCTCTTTAACTACTGAGCTACCCAGGAACCGGCCACGACTCACTCGTCTGCCTGTAACAGCTTCAAAGTTGAGTGTACCTCCTATTGTCCAATATATTGGCTGTTTACGGCTCGTTAGTAAAACACTACGTTCGTCTCCAGAGAAAGAGTGTGGTTGCCATAGTTACCATCGCGTTGCAGACCACGCATGACTCCTACGATTGCCATCAACCTAGGTGTCAAATTTCTGTCATTATTTATTAATTTGGAAATAGCGACGATGAGGTCAGCAGTACCAGTTGTGTTCAATAAACAAAGATTATAGCTAAAACACGTCGCTGAAACTCCAAAAAGACTAGCCGGTGAAAGAATCACAAGGGCTTTTTAACACGCAGAGTAGCACCACAGCAAAATTTAATTGTTAGTTTTTTTACCAACAACAGTAGTGTACTTACAATTATTGTGACTGTTCTACACAAGGTACAGCAGCCACGATATTCAGTTGACTGGGAAGGAATTAAACTATGAGTTCAAGTATTTTCGGTAGGACAGAGTTATGATAGCCATCCATGTTCCGCGACAACGTAAAGCAACGTTCCAAACGTATGTCACGACAAAGAGCACCAGGTGATCCGAACAATACTCTTATTATTATTCTGTTACCTATATACTCCAAAGCCCTACAATATTAATTTCAACGTTGTTTTTGCGAATCTAACTACGAATCGAAAGTGAAAGGAAACAATAGACTAAAATGAATGCTTCTAAAGCTATCCCTACCGTCGTAGTAAACCTTCAACTCTTAGGTGCCCTCAATTTGCACAAAATAATTGTGCTTATGATACTTCAAGTTCGCCATCTTCTTAGAGCAGTTTATTAATTTCCTACCGGTTTTGGTCAACGACCATCATCTCGCAACTGAATCAACGTTGGAAAATAGAAATGACAGCAACACCTCAGTATACAAAGTGTCATAAAGACACGAAATACAAAAACGGAACTTACGAAATATTGGCTACTGGAAGTCACATGTCAATGATGTCGAACCATACAACCATTGATAACTGATGCTTGCGATTTTTGTACATTATTTATTTTCGACTGTAGTATAAATGTTGTAATTACGGTTATTTTTATCTCTAAAAATTCATATCGACTGGATATCTTACTGGTGTTGTCTTTGTGGCTACAAGTGCTTTGGCTACTTATGCTACGTACTGACAACATACGGCCAGTTCCCTGTTGTGTGTGCATGAGGAAGGTTGCTGATGTGTGAAAATTATTGTCTCTAGTATTATTAATCTTGTCATTGACCGTTAATGAGCCTGTATGGTTCAACATGATTGCCATATGGCTTGTAGTGCCAATTTTTCGTAAGTTACGTTTTAGTATTTCGTATCTATATGACGTTTTATGCATTGAGGGTTTATTCTCATTCCTGTTTTCTAATTTTGATTCAGGCAAAAGATGGTGGTCGTTGGCCGGAACCGGAAGCAAATTAATAAACTGTTCTATTGTAGCCAAGTGACGCGAATATCCTGCAAAATAATAGCAAAGCTACTACGGCCGTCCTCAGCATTGTCAGCCCAAGATACATCGATTTTAAAAAAACTGCTTGACGCTTAAAAGTTACAGGAATACTTTTTCGTGGATCTATATGTCCTGGGTATATCAAAAACGCATACGTAAAAATTTGATATGTAAAATTCAGAATTGGTATGCCAGTGCAGAAAAATCGCCGTGAGCATTGAGGCAATCATCCTGCCGACGCACCGGGTTGAAGATACACGTTTGGTAAAACATCGTGTCCTGCTACGTAAAGGAGTCCATAGCGGCTTGCTGCACATCCTCGTCCGACAGCAATTGTCAACCCTTCAAGCCCTTTTTTAATGGATCGAAGGTGTGATAGTCTGGTAGAGATACACTACTGACCATTAAAATTGCCACACCACGAAGATGACGTGCTACAGACGCAAAATTTGACCGACAGGAAGAAGATGCTGAGATACGCAAATGATTAGCTTTTCAGAGCATTCACACAAGGTTCGCACCGGTGGCGACACCTACAACGTTCTGATATGAGGAAAGTTTCCAACCGATTTCTCATACACAAACAGCAGTTGACCGGTGTTGCCTGGTGAAACGTTGTTGTGATGCCTCGTGTAAGGAGGAGAGATGCGTACCATCACGTTTCCGACTTTGATAAAGGTGGGATTGTAGCCTATCGCGATTGCGGTATATCGTATCGCGACATTGCTGCTCGCGTTGGTCGAGATCCAATGACTGTTAGCAGAATATGGAATCGGTGGGTTCAGGAAGGTAATACGGAACGCCGTGCTGGACCCACAACGGCCTCGTATCACTAGCAGTCGAGATGACAGGCATCTTATCCGCATGGCTGTAACGGATCGTGTAGCCACGTCTCGATTCCTGAATCAACAGATGGGGACGTTTGCAAAACAACAACCATCTGCACGAACAGTTCGACGACGTTTGCAGCAGCATGGACTATCAGCTCGGAGGCCGTGGCTGCGGTTACCCTTGGCGCTGAATCAAAGACAGGAGCACCTGCAATGGTGTACTCAACTACGAACCTGGGTACACGAATGGCAAAACATTTTTTCGGACGAATCCAGGTTCTGTTTACAGCATCATGATGGTCGCATCCGTATGTGGCGACATCGCGGTGAACGCACATTGGCAGCGTGTATTCGTCACCCGGCGTGATGGTATGGGGTGCCATTGGTTACACGTCTCGGTCACCTCTTGTACGCATTGACGGTACTTTGAACAGTTAACGTTACGTTTCAGATGTGTTTCGACTCGTGGCTATACCCTTCATTACATCCCTGCGAAACCCTACATTTCAGCAGGATAATGCACGACCGCATGTTGCAGGTCCTGTACGGGCCTTTCTGGATACAGAAAATGTTCGACTGCTGCCCTGGCCAGCACATTCTCCAGATCTCTCACCAACTGAAAACGTCTGGTCAATGGTAGCCGAGCAACTGGCTCGTCACAATACGCCAGTCACTACTCTTGATGAACTGTGGTATGGTGTTGAAGCTGCATGGGCAGCTGTACCTGTACACGCTATCCAAGCTCTGTTTGACTCGATGCCCATGGGTATCAAGGCCGTTATTACGGCCAGAGGTGGTTGTTCTGGGTACTGATTTCTCAGGATCTATGCACCCAAATTGCGTGAAAATGTAATCACATGTCAGTTCCAGTATAATATATTTGTCGAATGAATACCCGTTTATCATCTGCATTTCTTCTTGGTGTAGCAATTATAATGGCCAGTAGTGTAGATTAGAGCTCCCATTTGAGTTGGCGTAACTTCTGAGTTCCGATATTTGCAATACGGGAACGTGGCTTATCGTTAAGCAGCGGCAGACGTGCGTTTTTTTATTTATTTGCTATTTTCTTTTAGTCTATCATCTACATAAAAGAATATACCGAATTTTGCTAACGAATTGGCACCAATATAGTACTTAATATTTTAACATAATTTAGTTGTGTTAGAAATAACTAAGCATTGCCGTTTTAGAGGAAAAAAATCTACATAGAATATCTAAACTAGCAGAAAAAAATAACAATTTTATAAAAAGTCTACATACCACCATTTGACCATCTGGCGCATAGATATTTGTTCTTTCGGAATCCAGAAGGCACAAGCCATTCATCATTCAGATTCAAGACAAAAGATTATCTAGCAAAATCAGATCGATGGCACTTTGAAAATATTTGTACGAAAAAGAGGAGATGGAACACTGTCTGTTACATCATGTAGCATTGGTAGGTCACGAATTTTGTAATTTACAGTTCTGGACTACACTTGAATTATTAGGAATCAGTAGCACCCCTTGTCGCATCATTCCACAACGGTAACTTTCGACAGACGTGCCGCCCCATACACACTCTTCTTTCGCCGATGGATGTCATCTGGTGTTTGTTCTTCGGCAGCACTTTGTTTCTGTTTGGACGCATTTGGTAATAATGTCGCCGCCATATTTCACGTATCCGTATTTACGGCAGGCACGTCGGAAAGACACGAATGCCACATTAATCTCTTGCCTACGTGTCGATGCTTATGTACCCGCATCAGAGTCGTGCTAGGTTGCATATACGCTGCAGCAACGCCCTCAAACGGAAACTTTTTATAGTTCGCTTTGTTTCCCTAACTGTTCAGTTTCCTGTAAGCTAATGACTAATTGTTAACTCCGTTCCACAACTCCCGTATTATTCATTAGAGTAGTTAATTATTGATTAGTAGTTAACAAGAAGGCAGCCAAAGGCGTGTCCCTCGCGCAGCTCTTTGGTGGGTCCTTAGTGGAAGTCGCTGCCGCATGCCAGTGTGGCGTCTCACGACTCGGGGGCGCTGGGTTCGTATTCTGTTGTTGTGTGAAGTTTTCATCGCCCCTATTTGTCATACAAAAAAAGGAGAGCATATGACGTAACTTTCATGTTCACTTTACTTTGTGCTGATGTCCGGGATTCGCATGTGACACTGTCGAATGCGGTCCATCTGCCGGATATAAATATTAAGCTTTGCGATACCCTTGATGCTATACCAGACAAGTAGGCCATGTGCTGACTTAGGGATTTCAGCCTCAACATTGTCTCATTATCCAACAACAGAAACCTGACGCCATGCTACATATGCGTCTATTGCAACCAACTACAGTCAACAGATTCACGTAGAAGACAATACTCTCAATCTGCGACGAAAAGGACCATTGTGCACGAGAGAAGAAACCATTTTGGAGCTGGCGATTAAACTCATCGCTCGGGATCTCCCAACCAGCAATGCCGTAAGACACTTTCTTTTCTTTTGTTCTGCGATAGATCGGACGAAATCCTTTTTTCACATCAGTTTCAAGTTTTCTCCGTCTTTCCGATGTTAGGAATACATTTAGCGCAAAGGTAGCAACCATCTACCTCATATTCATTTGTTACGTAACGGTAAAATATAGTCCTTCAATTTGGAACAATTCTCCGTTGGCCCGCCTGTTATACCCTCTTTCACACATTTTTTGCCCTTTTTAGTTTGCTAACTCAGACTATAAACAAACATATATATTTACTTTATACCTTCGACTCAATCATGTATGTTAAAACACCGAAGTACTGTCACGTTTGTAAAAATAAGCGCAGTGAAATACAACAAATAGCACATATTTCAACAGTATAAATAAAAAGGACTTTTCTCCATGTACAGAATTTAATTAATTCTGATTCTGCTATTTTGGAAGTACGTTTCAAGACAAAGAGTTCGTATTGTACTATTTTCAGGCGTTTGATGCAGGTAACCTCTAAATAAATAGTTGCAAGCTATTTGAATTACAGATTTTTATTCATTTCTGTCGAAGTAAAAATATAATTGGCACCTCAGGCAACGGTTTGATTTAATATTTTTTTCTAATTTAAATATAAATGTAATTATAGTCCAATGTGCGTGTGTTGTAGATATGACAAACTGGCAAGAAACTAATATTACGAGTTGTATTCGAGAACAACACGTCTGTAGTTTACCCGCAAAATTCCTAACGTATGAAAACGTTTTACATCTCCTGGGGATATATAATGGTCGCACTTAGTAAATTAAGTACATTCATACGATAAACATGCTTAAAAATTACAAGGGGCTATACATTTCATCTAGAGCTCGGCTCCATGAATTACGGGCCAGCGCCACAGCGATGCATGTAATTAAAGTTTTCAAGGCCTTTTGCTGCAGGTTTGTTAAAAATGTAAACAGGAGCTCTTTCGAGTAAAGACGCTCTTCAGTTAAAATAACTAACAATTTAATTATTTAATTATTCAGGCTGCACTCCAACCTTTCTTATCTACTACTTAATAGATGTGAATTCAATCATGTTTGCATGTTTCGTTGTTGTCACGTACTTTTAACATTTCTGTGCTATTTATTTATTTAAATTGAGCAGATCATACATTCACGTCCTCTCTTGTGTTGGTACAGTGTATAAACAATCAAAATATTTTAAATTACTATTTTATCAAACAGTCATAATGCTAAAATTATTATAAAAAATAATAACAATATTAATAATAGTAATAACTGAAGTGCAAGAGTATTTTGAACCACATTTAATGCAGAAACAAATCTACTCATTCCACTAACAGGCAATAATAATTGCTGTTGCACTCTCTGTTCAAAAGGAAACGCGCAAATGACGACAAGCGAAGGTTAGAAGAGATTCAGGCGTGTTCGAAGGAACATTCCGTTGTACTTATTACAGACACAAGCACTGCAATATCGATTCTTACCCGCCGACTCCAGGCTAGCGACTTTCGACTAAGTATCTCTCCCATATAGGAAATCAGAGTAAGAGTATGAGTGCGTGTTAGTGACACCTGAATGACGACATATGGAAGGCTGGGTCTGTCCGTGAAGCGTGCACGTTAGTCGAAATTGTTACGGTGACCGTTCGCGACAAGCGGTAAATACGGATTCGAGCCCCATCCGGCAAAAATTTTCAAAATCGTTATTCCATAGTAAAGTTGGAGATTATCCATATTCGCAGCTGCGAATACCTTTCCGATATGGACTGTTATACGTCAATTTGTGGTTAGAGTGGGTCGAATTTTATTTGAACGGAAGAAAGTTGGAGCTGCAACTCTCGTCTGGCTGTAGACGGATCACTAGTTCTGTTTGTGAAGGGAGAACCAGGGAGGCAGCCATGATTAATTTAATTAAATTTAAGGAAATCTAATTTAAGGGTCCAGACGTAGAGCTGATCAACATTTCCCTGGAAATCCGTTAACTAAGCAACTTCTGGTGTTGCGGTTTCGAGTTTTCTTTGCTTCAGGTGTTACAAGAGCTATTGTGAACTTGATGGATCCTCTTTTAATCGATTTTTAAGGACAGTGAAAGCGAATTATCAAATTAGTCCAATTAGTTAATGCGAAAGTTGATAGAATTCCAAATACAGACGTCGTATCCGAATGCGCAGGCGACCATGCTGTTGGCACCTAATTAGTTGCTTTCTTCCATAAAATCGATATTACACATGGATACAACAAACTGAGGGGGAAGCCACATCAATACAATGAAATAACACCACCTACCCAGTGCTTTGAATGCAACTGGTTTATTTCCGCGTAGCTCTCGAAAAAAAAAGAAAAGATATCAGGGGTCATTTTGTAAAGTAATAACTGTTATACGCACTACAGTACGCACCAATATTGAATAGTGATTCAGTGTTAAAGTAAGTACGCTGAATAAATAAATCAAGTATCGGGAAAAATATAGACTTCTCACAGCAGTAAGGTAATTACCTTGGCCGAGCGGGATTAGCCGAGCGGTATCGGGCGCTGCACTCATGGACTGTGCAGCTGGTCCCGCCGGAGGTTCGAGTCCTCCCGCGGGCAAGGGTGTGTGTATTTGTCTTTAGGATAATTTAGGTTAAGTAGTGTGTAAGCTTAGGGAGTGATGTGTTGTGTCTAGACAAGAAAGCCTAGACACAATGAGAGGAAGCCAAAAGGCACGCGCTACGCTCACGCAGATGGGCGTGAGGTCTGAAAAAGGATACGTAATGAATGCTATAAAGAAAAGTAGGTAGCTTCTGGAATACTTAACTTTAATCCATCCTTTTGGTACAGCTGGAGCTTGTGGCGATACACGTGAGACTATTTAGATACATGCAATGTTACTAATGGCGCCTTGCTAGGTCGTAGCCATTGACTTAGCTGAAGGCTATTCTAACTATTGGCTCGGCTAGTGAGCAATGCTTCGTCCATGTAGTCGCTAGCAAAGTCGTCCGTACAACTGGGGCGAGTGCTCGTCCGTATCTCGAGACCTGCCTTGTGGTGGCGCTCGGTCTGCGATCACACAGTGGCGACACGCGGGTCCGACATGTACTAATGGACCGCGGCCGATTTAAAGCTACCACCTAGCAAGTGTGGTGTCTGGCGGTGACACCACATGATGACCTTAGCAGTTAAGTCCCATAAGATTTCACACACATTTGAACATTTTTTTAATTATCTTCGCCTGGAGCTTACGCAGATAGTATTACATTGGAATCAGAACTGGTAACCGGCAGTCGTATTATGGAAGATACGTACGTGGTGGTCCAGCTAGGCTTGCACTCGTCGAATTAGTGTCCTGTGGAGCACGGACGTGTTGAATCCGGAGCCATTCCTGTTTAACGCCTTCGATCGCTTCTAGACATTCCTAGCACTCGTGCCCCTAGACTCTTAACTGCCCTCTGGTTTCCATACAAATTCTAAATAGTCTTTCGCTCTCTGTATTCTACCCCTGACACATTTAGAATTTGGAAGTGAGTATTCCAGCCCAAATTATCAAAACTAAGACTACAAATGCTATAACGTAGATTTGCCTTTCCTCAACCTGTCTTCTAAGAGAAATCGGAGGGTCATTATTGCCTCGCGTGTTCCTACATTTCTCCGGAATCCCCGAAGTCAGCTTCTATCAGTTTTTCCATTCTTCTGTAAAGGATTCGTGTTAGTATTTTACAACCGTGACTCATTAAACTTATAGTTCGGTAATTTTCACCTGCTTTCTTTGGAATTGAAATTATTATGCTCTTCTTGAAGTCTCGGGGTATTTCGCCTGTCTCATACATCTTGCTCGCCAGATGGAAGAGTTTTGTCGTGGCTGGCTTTCCCAAGGCTATTAGTTGTCTAATGGAATGTTGTCTATTCCCAGGAATTTGTTTCGACTTAAGTTTTTAGTACTTTGGCAAATTCTTCAGGTAATATATCTCCCTTTTCATCTCATCTAAGTGCTCTTCCATTTTCATAATATTGCCCTTAAGTACACCTCCCTAGTATAGACCTTCCTTCCAAGATACTGTTCACCCTCTACATACTTCATCCACCTTTTTTCTTTCCTTTCTTTGCTTAGGACTGGTTTTCCATCTGAGCTCTTAATATTCATACAGGTGGTTCTCTTTTCTCTAAAGGTGCCTTTAATTTTACTGTAGGCAGTATCTATCTTAACCTTAGCGGTATATTCGTCTACATCCCTAATTTGTCCTCTAGCCATTCCTGCTAAGCCATTTTGCACTTCCTGACTATCTCATTTTTTAGGCGTTTGTATTCTGGTTCGCCTGTTTCATTTTATAAATTTTTATGTTTTTTCCTTTCCTCGATTAATTCAATATCTCTTGTGTTACTCAAAGACTTCTACTAGCTCTCATTTTTTTTTACCTACTTCATCCTCTGCTGCCTTCACAACTTCGTCTCTCAAAGCTACCCATTCTTCTTCTACTGTATTCGTTTTTCTGTTCCTGTCAATCGTTCCTTAATTGGCCCTCTGAAACTCTCTACAACTTCTGATTCTTTCAGTTTATCCAGAAACAGTCTGAAAAGCTCATAGCGGTGTTCCAGGGTAGTTTTAAGTTTCCCAGCAAATTCAAACAGAGGCTGTGTCGCCAAACGGTTTCTCAAAACTAAACAAGAGAGCGATACGAAAGTTGGACATCAGAAGGTAATGAGGATCAAGCCCAAGCCAAAGGCTGAGAAGTCCCGTGCACTGACATCTGCTGACACTTTTATCTGGCGAGCCGCTTGAATTTGAGTGCGGAACTGCCTACATGGCGAACTTCAATGCTAATTAACTCGGAAACGGCGTAACGTACCTAATGTTTTTCTTAACAATAATTTCCAGCGTACTCTACACTGCAGCACCCTTACAAGCTTTTCAAACTGTTGCTGTCCATCCAGCATATATACAAGGTGTCTCAAAAATATACCGACCAACTTTAGGGACAGATTCTTTAGGCAAAAATAAGAAAAATTGTCTCGTAAACATGGGCTCAAAAATACGTACTTTAAGAGGTATGACCACCTGTTCACCTTCCCTAGTGTTAAAAAACATCTCTTCTACTAATCAAGTGCTCGTAGCTCTTAAGATATGCAGTTTAGAGCCTATGTGTACTTGACTTTTTTTCTTGTTTTGGTCCATAGTACCTCCTCCTAAGATATGAAAAGCAAAGGACTTGCAATACTGCAGATTTCATAGCACTGTAAATAAAGAAGCACTTGTTATCTCTGCAAGTGCCCGCTTTAGAGACTTTGTTTACAAGAATCAGTCCTTAAAGTTTGTCGATTTTTTATGTGACAACCATAGCCATACGAGTAATGAATTAGTAACACATGCCACACTAACATGCAAATTAACAGAAGATATAATTATTTTGCTGACAATGTGTCTCCTGCAGTCATATGAATGAAGGCTCTTCATAGTGTTGCGGTATTTAACTCATTTTTGGTTTGTTTGTAGGTCCATGCCTGCAGTCCATCACCCACTTGGGACCCAATCAAATCCATTTCTGGCGCAGTCCATTCCTGAAGTGGAGTATCTTAAGGTATTTCTTTTCTCAATATAAAGTGGAAAAGTGCTGCAACAGTCCACGCTGAGTTGGTGAAAATATACGGCAGCAATTTACTTTCATGTGACACACCGGTTAGCTGGCGTAGACGCTTCCACAACCGTCAAACAGCCTGACGAAAGTGAATCCAAAGAGCAGTTATGTCTCTGGTGCTCGAAGACCGGTATATCGCAATCGAGAAGATAGTGGAAAATATTAAAAATTAGCCATGGATTGATGTTCAACATTTTGCACGATAACCTGAGCATGTCCCTCACTGTTGATTTCGTCCGCAGCTCGTGGTCTAGTGGCTAGCGTTGCTCCCTGTGGATCACAGGGTCCCGGATTCGATTCATTTTCTTTGGCCGGGGACTGGGTGTTTGTGTAGTCCTCATCATTTCATCATCATCATTCGTTACAGTGGCTATATTGGACTGCGTAAAAATTGGATTGTTTAAAAATTAGGTCTTCGTACGAGCGCTGATGACCGCGCAGTCGAGCGCCCCAAACATCATCATCATCATCAGCGTTGGTTTCCGTGACCGCCACGCAGGACAGAAAAGGCTGCCGAATCGATGCAGCAGCGGAAAGATTACAGCTGTGTCAGGCTAACCCAGGGGTATTCTTCCGCCACGTAATCACCATTAATCTCGTCACAAATGAAAAAGGCGAAGATGATGTTTTTGGTGCTGCCCTATCGTGGCCCTAATAGATTATACTCGTAAGCGGCAAAGTGTAGCAGGAGCATACCACCAAAATCTCCTGCAAAATGTAGATTTTACCCCTTCGTGAAATTCAGCTTCGGTGTCTTTCGCCGTTCATGCCTGTTTCAGAGAATGTGCGATCCCCTGCGGTGCAGTGTCTGTATGTTGCACTGGCATGACCTATCGATAAGTGCTTTAAACACGGTCATCAGTGAAGGGGTGCCGCCTGCTATTATACAGGGCCCATTCACATTAAACTGACCACGGCCTAAATTCGACGTCAACTTGCAGCAATTGTCCTTTGTACTCAGGTGATTCATGTGAAAAGGTTTCCGACGTTGTTATGGCCGCACGACGAGGATTAACAGAATTTGAACGCGGAATGGTAATTGGAGCTAGACGCATGGGGCATTCCATTTCAGAAATCGTTAAGGATTTCATTATTCTGGGATGCACGATGTGAAGTGTGTGTCGAGAATACAATTTTCAGGCATTACTTCTTACCACGGACAATGCAGCGGCTGACAGCCTTCACTTAACAGCCGACAGCAGCGGAGCTTGCTTAGAGATGTCTCTTCTAACAGAAAAGCAATACTGCGTGAAATAACAACAGAAATCAATGTCTAATGTACAACGAACGTACCCGTTATGTCAGTGCGGCGAAATTTGGGGTCAATGGGACGTGGCAGCAGATGACCGAGGAGAGTACCTTTGCCAAAAGCACAACATTGCCTGCAGTGCCTGTCCTGGACTCGTAACCATATCGGTTGGACCCGAGACAGGAAAACCGTGGCCTGGATAGATGAGTCCCGATTTCAGTTTCTAATAACTGATAGTAGGATTCGAGTGTGGTACAGACCCCATGAAGCCATTGACCAAACAAACCTGTGGTGGCTGCATAATGGTGTGGGCTGTGTCTACACGGAGTGGACTGGGTCCTCTGGTCCAACTGAACCTATCATTGACCAGAAATTGTTATGTATGACTATTTGGAGACCATGTCCGGCAAATCATGGACTTCATGTTGCCAAACAACGACGGAATTTTTATGGATGACAGTACGCCATATAAATGGGCCACAACTGTTCGCGATTGGTCTGAAGAACATTCTGGATAATTCGAGCGAATGATTCGGCCAACCTAATCGCCCGGCATGAATCCCATCGAACATTTATAGGACACAATCGAGAGGTCAGTTGCTGCACAACATCCTGCAACGGCAACACTTCCGAAAATAATGACGGCTATATAGGCATCATGGGTCAAAATTTCTTCAAGGGACCTCCATCACCTTGTTGAGTCCAAGCCACGTCGAGTTGCTTCATTATGCTGGTCCAAAGCAGGTGCGACACGATATTAAGAGGTATCTCATGAGATTTGTCACCTCAGTGTACACAGTGCATGCAGAAATGACTAACCAAAATTGGCGCCGAGGCACAGTGGCGTACATGGGCCATAGATGACAGGGGTGAACGACGGCTGCGGAGATGTGTGCAGGCGAATGGCGTTCAACTGTCGAGCAACCGACGATCCAGATGAATCAAGTGTCTCCTCAGCGTCATTTCAGTGAACCTTGCTGCGTATAGGCTCCCACAGAAGGCTCCTGGTTCGCTCACCCATGCTGACTATTGTTCATCAACGAGAAAGCCTGGAATTTGAGCTCTAGTATCTCAAATGGACGTTCACTGAGTGGCGATAGTTGACCTTTTCAGATAAACCAAGTCTTACGCTCCATTGAACGGATGGCCGTTGGCGTGTACGGCGTGAAACGTCCGAAAGCAAAGGTTCCAGGCCGGAGGAGGGGACTTTATGGTCTTGGGAACGTTTTCATGGCATTCCCTGAGTGATCTCGTCATTCTGAAAGACACAGTACACCAATACAAGAGTACAGCTATCCATGGGAACCATGTCCACCGCTACAAGCAGTTTGTTCTCCTCGGCACTATTGCATGTAGCAGCGCGACTATACAATGTGACGCACAACTCACTGTATACATGCGTGGTTCAAGAACACCACGATGAGTTTACCGTATTCCCCTGCCCGCCAAACGTGTAGAATTTAAACCCCATCGAGGATCTGTGGGAGCACCTCGTCCAGGTTGTTCGCACTGTGGTTCCTCAAGCGATAAACCAAGCGCCACTGGATACAGCACAGATGTCGGAGTGGCTCCACATCAATGTTGGTACCTTCCAGAACGGTGGTTATTCAGGATTTTGACAGGTGGTCACGTTAATTTGACTGGACAGTGCACTTTCGATTCGGATGGAACAGTGTGAATGAGTGAATGTGGGGGCAAGTTGCGTATGATTTCACGAATCTACTTGTGCCTCTGTAATTAAAGAACATTACCTTTAACTTATTACTCTCACGATAACAAATTGATGAATATAGATGGATAATAAAGTACCACAAAAGTATCGCTTACATTTCAACTTATCATGGTCCTTTTAATTCCGCTGATAATGTGGGTTGTCACTATTTCAATGATGTCTTTGAATGGTCATCATGTCGACTTTCTAACGTATATTCTCCCAGTGTAGAGGTACAGTATTTCATATGGATAAAACGCTAGCGTTAATTTAACCGCCTTTCGAGTTGTGGGCTAGAGAGTAAGAGAGCTAGACTGCGGAGTCGGTAGAAAAATCCTGAAACGTCACAGAACAGACCACCAACCCAACCGCATTTCTGTCCACTTTTCCGACTGTGAAAGAGTGGCACAAGAGAAAACTTGGACTTGATCGTCTACTGCGTCAAAATGAGGTCACGGGAGGGCCAGTCGCAGGACCATTACGTGCAGCAAACCGGGCTGTCGAGTTTTTCTCACACGGCAAAACGATGAGCGCTGTGGTGCTCAATCTTCATTCAGAGCCTCCATCAGGAGAGGCTGCGCCTTTGGCGGTCACAAGGACAGCGACGTTGCTCCTACATTCCAACTCAAATTCTCTTCCTTTAATTCTCTCTGCTATCTCTCTTTTCTGCAGAAAGACACGTACATGGGCAGAAATGCAGCGCACACCGTCGACGCCTAGTTCTCCTTTTGCTTTCGAACTGCTTCTCTGCTACGCGAATGCAAATTACAAATCGGCGCCAAAGTTCGGCGAAGGGGGACACTCTCTTCCGTGTAGTGCGCAGTACCCGTTCACGACGAAATTCGAGAGAGAACCACCCTGCGTTAATGCAACTCATCTGCGTTTCGTATACGGGAGAAATGACATACGTTCATATTATAGAGAACGTATTGCTAACAATGATCCATTCTCAACGTTTCCAAGAGCCAGCTATTTCAAAGCTATATAGATAGACAAGCACAGTCAAGATAGTACTAAATTAAATTAATGCCATACATTTACGGTTATTTGTTTTTTTTTCTTTAATTTTTGTATTAAGGGTTGAAAATCCTCGAAGTCAAGATCGCGAAATAAATTTTTATTTTGATTACTAGTTTCAGCTATGCAACAGCCATCTTCATATCTAAGATATAAAAGTGAGCATCAGACTGCACCAACGTACAAAAGCTCATAGGAGTCAATTTACAGATACAAAATACAAAACTGCACATAAAATTATAGCAAAGTTAAAAAGAATGTAGAAAAGTAATTACAAAATACATATTGCAAAAATATTGTCGATTAGTTCAGTTGCCACAATTATTTAACACATCGTTAAAACTCTTCTTTTAAAACTGACAGCCTCTATACGGAAAGTATAGGCAAATAACTTTACATCATTCAAGTAGAAAAGAAGTCATAAAACGGAAAACTTTACGTTAAAATAAACAACAGACAATAAGGCTGTCCATTAGAATCAATATATATATTAAAAATGTATCGTCTTACCTAAGGCTGTAACCTCCCCACCGCAATTTTAAAAGAAAAAAAAGCAATACTTAATAGAAATGGGAGCCAAGTGTAACGTCCCCACAATAATTTTGAAAAATTATGGACAATATTATTTAAGAATGCTAATGTACATTGCTCTAAGCGTAACCTGCCCACAATGAAATGTACTGACAATGGCAACAAAAATGTGAAATTCGCAATCTGACTCAAATATAAATTTTTCACAAAATTTAAAGTCCGTTCAGTGACAAGAAAATACAATTAAACCGAAATATCGGTCTTTGGCCCTGTGTAAAACAATCAGAATTAAAGTCTTACCTCAGAATAAATGGATGTCACATATCTGCTCTTGTTGTTGCGCACCGCTTGGAGGAACTGCATTGCAAATAATAATATTCTCTTTTTTTTTTTTTTTGATTCTAGTGAAATTTTTCTTCAAAAGGAGTGGAATGAAATGGGAAGTGCAACGAGATCTTTAGTTCAATAAAAAATTAAATTTTTGAAAAAATGCTTTTGAAATAAAAATTATTATTGGGGAACTTGTTGGAGAATAATTACAATAAATAAAATTTTTCATTATCTAATGATTATATTAATTAACAGTATACCTTATTCCTCATCTTGACCAGTGTTGCCGACCGCCTACATCACACAACCGCACTGGGCTGCTACTACTGACCGACCGCTCTGCATGACGACTACAGACTGAGTACCGCTCTCAACTAGACAGAGCTACAGACTCGCAACGACTGCTACTGACAGACTCGCAACGACTACTGACAGACTCGCAACAACAGACTAACTACTGAGAATCGCTCGCAACACTCGCGCGGTCAAGCGCATACTCTCTGGTCACAGATGCTACAATGCCTCGCCATCGCTGCTATGTTACATACGTGTTTCATAACCCTCCACTGGGGGGGCAAAAATTTGGCAGCGATGGTGAGTCATTTGGACTTGCCAAGCGCGGCAAAATTTTTCTTTAATTAACAAAATTCTACAACTTACAGAATATTTAAATGTTGTGCACACGCACTAAGTACAAAATATATCAGACAAAGACAAAATGTGAGTACAAAACATAGTAGCAAATCAGAAAAGTATATACAAATTATTTGACAGATAACAAAGTGCACAGGCACTGAAAAAAAATTCTTTAGCATATGCAGAACAAATAAACAGACTGGCAAGAATAATTAGATGTAGTACATAAAGTAAATGTTGTGCACACGCACTAAGTACAAAATATATCAGACAAAGACAAAATGTGAGTACAAAACATAGTAGCAAATCAGAAAAGTATATACAAATTATTTGACAGATAATAAAGTGCACAGGCACTGAAAAAAAATTCTTTAGCATATGCAGAACAAATAAACAGACTGGCAAGAATAATTAGATGTAGTACATAAAGTAAATGTTGTGCACACGCACTAAGTACAAAATATATCAGACAAAGACAAAATGTGAGTACAAAACATAGTAGCAAATCAGAAAAGTATATACAAATTATTTGACAGATAATAAAGTGCACAGGCACTGAAAAAAAATTCTTTAGCATATGCAGAACAAATAAACAGACTGGCAAAAAATATTATGTTGACAAGTGACATAAGTGTACTCGCATTGGAGTTCAGCGAATCGAAAAATGTATAACCTATGAACATAAATGATGTTACCAAAAAAATTTTTTCTTTATGTGACAAGAATCAGGATAGGAAAGGGAAGGATTGCATCATGGTTGTAGCACTTTAGATTGCACACAGCTGCTCTGAAAGTCCATATCTTTCCACAGAAGTACAACACCAAGTGACACAACTTGAAGTTCTTTTCCCATCAGAATTTATCAGTGTAGCCAAGACACTGAACTGTCGTAGTAATGTTCCATGTTTTCATTTTGGCAGTACATTACGTACACCAAACAGTGGGACCATAATAATGTCTTCATCGCTCACGGTGGTGGACAGCACGTCGTGTCAACACCACGCTCTTACAAGGCGCACCAACGTAGAATTAGTGCAAAACCAAATATAGTGCTCCATGATCACTAGGATAAACAGGACAAATGGACATTGCAGTAATTCAGGGTAGTCAGCTTATGAGGTGAAGGACATCAAGTCACATAATATTGATAATTACAGACTTAATTAGTAGTTTGTGGCATTCATAGCCCAGTTATTGAACATTTCTGTGCCAAGTATGTAGTATTACAGAAAAATGTTCATTGATTGTTTTACATAGAATCAGTAGCCTTCTTTTCCTGGTTACAAAGCATTATGAAATAATCGCATTCCTTTCAGTTACAGAGTATAATTAAGAATCATTAACCTTCTCCTAATTACAGTTAATTAATCATTTGTCATTCCAATAATCATTAGCCTTTTCCTAATTACAGTTAATTAATCATTTGTCATTAATTAATCATTTGTCTAATTACAGTTAATTAATTGATCATTTGTCATTTCAATATAGTAAGAATTATTAGCCTTAATTAATTACAAAGCATTATTAAACAGTCACATTCTTTTCTGGTTACAAAGTATCAACATTGGAAACAAGAGCTAATCAATGGCATAATTAATCACAATTCTTCAAGTGACAATTATTGGCACTCAGTGGCCAGCAAGTATTGAATAGAATCATCATTCAGTATTATTCAGGTTATTACGAAGTCATTATTAAAAATCAGTTAATTACAGTCAAATCATTAATAATCACAGGCAGTATAAGTGGTATCATTACAATAAACAGTGGCAGTTATTAGCTAGTGACAAAGCATCATTTTGAATATAGTCTCATTAAGAGGTCATTAATCAAGTGACATGCTATTCAGAGTTGATCAGTATTATTCAGAATTATCATGAACTAGTGACATTATGTGGGACTGGTAATACATTTTTTTGGTAGCAATGCATTGCGTTGGGATCGATAATTAATTGCTGAGGCATAATACTTTTTGCTTTTGACCTATTGCTGCAAATGAGGATAGGTAACGTCATTCGTCATGAGTCAGCTGTAGCAAGATTATGTAACAAGGCAGTACATGTGATCACATTTATAAATGATAAACACAAATGGGTAAAAAATATAAAAATGCAAGTACTAGAACAGGTATAATAACTAACAGGTTTAGTAAGTATCATGAAAAGCTTCTCCTGGAAAAAATACAAAATGGATTATTGACCTGAAAGAAGAAACGCACACTATGCTGAAAAGTAGTGAACTTCGAATTAACAGGTAGTGAAATGTGTATAAAAATGTGTTTCATAGCTGTCCTTTCCAAAACTTTCAGTCATCCTACTATGCAATGTAACACCTGCTGTCAAAGCAAACTGCAACAAATACTTAAATAACTACGTAGCATAAATACATAACTTCAACATTATCCTCATCTGTCACCTGTAAAGAAAAACTTCATTATTCATAACAGCATATCCTTCATCATTATTCATCAGTATTCATTATCATCTGCAAAAAATCACTTCATTACTCATTATACAATTATTCCTTATCTCTAGCATATTTCATCACTAAAACTAAGATGTGTAGTTCTCTCTGACAGCCTGCATCAATCACCCTGGTATTCTGAAAGAAAAAATTAGTTAAGACTGCTATTCTTCGATGAGTATAGTATATTCTTGTTAATGTTTGTTAATCCTGATCCATTTACTCTTCCTCATAAAGTTATTGCATCTCCTTTCGTTTATTCCGTAGGTGAAATTCCATTTATGTTAAATTTATTTCTTAGAATCATCATTCCTTTCTGAAATTGATGAACAAAGATTAATGTCCTGCATTTAAATCATATACCCACTAAATAATGACTGGTTTATGGTAACATAATTAACCCTACAGCATAACATGACAGAAAACGTAATATGTCAAAAACATTGACAGTGTTCAAAAACAAAGATATACACAGAATAATACAATGCAGCAGCAAAAAAAATGTGAAACAGTCACGATGTTGAGATGTCATAAGGCAAAAAAATGTCAAAGTCGACTGGTGTGTGTTATATCTTAACTATTTCATAGTCCATACAAACAAAACTGGAGTACAGTCACATACACAAAAAAAAGTGGAAAATGTGCACGGTCTGATGTGTAACGACAAGAAAAGCGACCTGCTAACCTTACCTTGCCGGGCACTTGCCAAGAAAAAATACGATAATCATCAATAAGTAGTCACATAAATATAATTGCAGAAATAGTCGTAAATGTGTAAATTCATCTGGAAAAATATGCACGGTCTGATGTGTAACGACAAGAAGAGCGACCTGCTAACCTTACCTTGCCGGGCACTTGCCAAGAAAAAATACGATAATCATCACTAATTAGTCAGGTGAATTAATTGCATTAGTAAATGGCATCATAGTGTGTTGAATCATACAGTGGTTTCACTCAATAAACGGTTTAATGTTTGAGATATGGTGATTGCCTTTCGATTTTCTGGTTCTCAAAGTTTCGACGTGTACAACATTGGGGTGAGGGATGCTGCGAATCCGATATGGACCTGCGTATAGAAGTTCAAATTTACTGCACTTACCTTTTAATTTACTGGATAAATAGTGTGTACGTATCAATATCTTCTGTCCAACGTGAAAGTCGCGGCGTGTACAAACCTGTTTTTGCTGTCTTCTCCGGCGCTCTGCGGCACGTTTGATGTTGTTCAGCGCAATGTCAATTATTTCGTGGTGTCGTAGTCGCCCACAGTTGGGTAATTTTACTAATTCTTTAATTTTGTTCGGTGGTTCAACATTTTTCAGTATAACAGACGGAGATAGCATAGTGGATTCATTTGGAATGGAATTAATTACATCTTGGAATGAGAGTATGTGTGTATCCCAATCAATATGTCTTTTGTGGCAGTATATTCGGCACAGCTTACCAATTTCTTTCATTAATCTTTCACAAGGGTTCGAAGAAGCGTGGTACTTGGATATATAGATCGGAGAAATGTTTCTGGCTCGTAACATGCGTGTCCATACGCTACTACGGAATTGAGATCCATTGTCAGAAATTACTTTCATTACATGCCCTACATGAGATAGAAAATGTTTTACAAATGCATTTGAAACAGTTTTAGCAGTAGCTTTGCGTAACGGAGTGAAAGTAACAAATTTTGAAGTGAGCTCAACAGCGACAAAGATGTAGCAAAAACCTCTGTTAGTTCTCGGAATCGGACCAAAAATATCTACAGCGGCCATGTGTCTTAATTTCACAGGTATAATGGGATATAAAGGAGGAATATGTGAAATGGTGTCTGATTTAGCTTTCTGGCAAATTTTACAAGACGCTAAAACTCGTCGTATACGTTTCTCCATGTTGGCAAAATAACAGTTCTGTCTCAGTATAAGAAAACATTTTCTTGCTCCGTAATGTGCGTAACTTAAATGAGTGTACCAAATTAGTTTGTTAACCAGTTCGTCAGGAATGCATAATAACCAATTGTTGCTGTCAGGATGAGAGCGGCGAAACAGAATGTCATTGCGTACAGTGTAGTGGTTTCTAATCGTAACATTATTCTTATCTAGCCAAAGGTGTTTAATTTCTTTCCACACATTGTCTTTATTTTGCTCTTGCGCTATGTCCTGTAATGACGATGAAATAAAGTTTTCAAATGCAACTTGCTGAATGTACATGACACTGAAATTTGTTTTACAGAAGTTGGTTGCTACGTCTTGCTGATTGTTGCTGAGAGAACGCGATAGTGCGTCTGCTATAACATTTTGTGTGCCGGGAATGTGAACAATCGTAAAATTAAATTCCTGTAAATACAGTTTCCATCTACTTAATCTATCGTGAGTGAATTTGGCTGAAAGTAAAAATTGTATTGCTCTGTGGTCTGTGTAAACGGTGGTATGTCTGCCATAAAGAAAGTGCCGAAATCTCGTAAAAGCCCATACAACACATAATGTTTCCAATTCTGTAACGGAATAATTTCGTTCAGCAGGTGACAGAATGCGGCTTGCAAATGCGATGTTTTTGATTACTATTGAACCATCTTCTTCGATTTCCTGGAAAATATGTACGCCTAAAGCGGTGTTGGAACTGTCGGTGGCAATGGAAAAATTTCTAGTAAGATCTGGGTGCGATAATAGTGGTGCATTCAACAAAGCATGTTTCAAATAACATTCTCGTGAGCAAAATTCTGCGTGTCAAAAGTAATGTTTGCGTTACTGTACTATGCAATCTGTGCTGTATCTGGTTAAATTCTGTCGTACGTGTTATTATTTACGGGAGGATGCTGTGACATATCCACTATATGAACTGTTCTTTTATTTCTTACTGACGTATTACGCTATAGATGACACCTATTGTCTGTTTCATTCATGATTATTCGTTGTTGCTGATGTTGTTGCTGCTGAAAAGATCGACTGTTATTAAATGTACGCTGAAAATTGTGCTCGTTATTTTTACGTCTGTCAAGACAGTAATTTCTATACGGAGCATTGCGATAGGAGTTGAAATGGTGTGTTGTCTGTACGTAGTTATTTCTTTGCTGCCATGCGTTACTATTTGTTGGAGCTGGGACTATACGTGCACGCGGCGAAACATTAAAGTTTGGTTGACCTTGTAGACTGCATTGTTGGTTACGTATGCTAAGCGGTTGACTTTCATGCTATTGTGGTGAAAAACATCTATTGTTACAAAAATGTGGTTCCGATTGCTCAAAATTTTGTACATACTGATGATTACGATTTTTATCTGTTATTTAAGTTCTCGTGATTCTGGAGTGCCTAATGAAAATTGTCACATTCGGTAAAAATTTGTCTTATCGGGTTTTCATTACATATTCTTAATACTAGGTAGAGCAATAGTTAAAGAGCAGTTTTGATAGATATAAAGGATAGTAGAAGAGAAGGCAGCAGTGCAGAAAACTAAAGATGAAACAGCACTACTACAGCTCGGGGCCCTATGCTCGCTACGGCACATATTCATTAAAGCGTAATGAATCCCCTGAGGTCATTTACGCACTGCAAATAAATTTTAGCTTTTGCGTTGCAGGCAATGGCGGTAAAATTCCAAAACCAAATTGTTGTAACCATGTTAATTCTGGTTTCTGCATAATACGTAACGCTGATGAAAATATAATAGCAAATTGTCGCCTCTGGTTCAAAGCTAGTTTCTGCATTACAGGTAATAGCGGTGAAAGCATAAAAACAAATTGTCGTATACACCTCAAAGCGTGTACCTGTGTTCTGTCATTATTAAATTCTTTACACTTTCTTACAAATACAAATTGCTTATTATCAACGCTCTCGTCACTGAATTTGAGAACACGTTCAGGTTTGTGTGAAAGTCTGTTCGTCTGCGTAATTACGGATTTCAAGTTGCGTAGCTTTTCATATTTTAAGTCGCGTGGCTTTTCGGATTTTAAGTCGCGTAGTCTCTGTAAATTGCTCACATTATACACGCTGCGTGACTCTGACAAATGCTCGCAACGTGGCGGTTGTTGTGTATTATTAACAGAAGTGTTTTTCATTTCTGTTACTTCTTGTTGTAAATTTGATAACTTCCTACGTAACGTGTTGTTAGATGAATCGATTTCATTAATTGTCTGTTGTAAATTTTGAAATTCAGGTGTTTGGATAAAAGAAACCGGTGCAGTATCGTCTGATTTATTGTCATTAGTATTTTCGATAGCATCAATACGACTGGCCAATTCATCACATTTTTCAGTCAGTATTTTAACCTGATCATCGGTTTTAGAATCAGACGCATTAATCTGTTTTTGCAACTTGCGCGTAGTTTCGCTCAGTTTTTTAACATCAGCTTTGATGACATCGCAATCCTGTCTTAGATCTAGTTGTTCGAATCTATCTGTCACTGTTTGAATATTTACTGTGTGTGTATCTGTTTTTGCTTTAAGATCAGAAATTTCATCCTGTAATTCCGCGTTCAATTGTTCTATGGTATTAATTTTGTCGGACACTGTAGTAATATTATTGTCTACATACGTCTTCGCTTTCGCGAATATTTTACGTTTGTCCTCTTGTCTCTGTGCAGTGATTGTTTCCATGACTTGTCGTTTTACTTTGTTTTGATCTTGAATAAATCTGCGGAAACGCGTATTACTGTTCTGTATGTGCTGACTAAAGCGCTCGTTAATCTGAGTGTACTGCTGTTCGAATTTCGCGTCTATCTTTGCGTCCATTGTGCGCGAAAGTTCTACCGTCATTGCTTTAAACTCATTCCGTAATTGTGTAGCTTTTTCAGAGCACTGTTTGGCGACTCCGCTAATTTCGTCTCTGAGTGTTTCTGTTGCGACTGTTTGCATTTCTCTTAATTCTTGCGCAACAGATTTAATTTCTTCGCTATTTTTTTGTGAACACGCCTCAATTTCCGCGCGCAACTGTTCCTTAGTGTCATGACACTGCGCGGCAACAGCTCTAATTTGTTCACTAAGCTGCCTCGAATTGTCGTCAAATTTTTCATTTTGTTGTCTGACCTGTTCACTAAGTTGCTTGAGGTTTTCATTCTATTGTTTGTTATCTTCCCTAAGTTGTTTGATATCTGCACTAAGTTGTTGTTTGAGATCTTTACTACTGTTGTCTATTTTCTCACTTTGCTGTTGTAGCAAACTTCTCATAATTCGTACCAAGTCAAAACTAGCGTTTATATTCTCTGTGCTGTTTAGCGGTGGATCTGGAATTTTCTCGTTTTGCGTGACCGTTTGGTCATTCTGTAATTTACAGAGAGGTTTATCAGTCGGACCTACACTGTCACTCACTATTTCGGAATTAAATAAATCCGTCGTACTTTGTGTATCCTGTTCATTTTCATTACACAAATTCGTCTGTACGTCACTTGAGTTTTCCAAATGGGGTGTGTTAAGCTGGGCATCGCTCATTATAATAGGGCGTCCCGCGTCATCAATTGTCGTCAAACTAACAGACGAGACAATTGGGTTCGTTTGTTCATCATCAGGGTAAAAGTCATCACTAGTGGTTGGAATGCACTGATTGTTAGTGAACGCAGGATTGTCATCATTACACTGCGTGTCGCATGTCCTATCGGCAAAGTTGTTTGGGTCGGTAATTTCATTCATAATACCTCGCGATACACTATTCACAGTCTTTCGCGGCATTTTAACAATAGTCAAAATTATTCACAAAATAAATAAGCACAATGCAAAAGCAACACACAAATACAACAAAGCAGCAAATTGCCGTTGACCTGTAGAGAGAAAGTCACAATATTATTAAAAGCGTTGCGCTAAATCCTAATTATATCTAAGCAAATAAGAGCAGATATCTGACTGTTGCTCAAAAGACTCTCAACGAAATACGATCCTGGACTGGGTGTCGCCAAGTGTAACCTCCCCACCGCAATTTTTAAAAGAAAAGAAAATGGACAATACTTAATAGAAATGGGAGCCAAGTGTAACGTCCCCACAATAATTTTGAAAAATTATGGACAATATTATTTAAGAATGCTAATGTACATTGCTCTAAGCGTAACCTGCCCACAATGAAATGTACTGACAATGGCAACAAAAATGTGAAATTCGCAATCTGACTCAAATATAAATTTTTCACAAAATTTAAAGTCCGTTCAGTGACAAGAAAATACAATTAAACCGAAATATCGGTCTTTGGCCCTGTGTAAAACAATCAGAATTAAAGTCTTACCTCAGAATAAATGGATGTCACATATCTGCTCTTGTTGTTGCGCACCGCTTGGAGGAACTGCATTGCAAATAATAATATTCTCTTTTTTTTTTTGATTCTAGTGAAATTTTTCTTCAAAAGGAGTGGAATGAAATGGGAAGTGCAACGAGATCTTTAGTTCAATAAAAAATTAAATTTTTGAAAAAATGCTTTTGAAATAAAAATTATTATTGGGGAACTTGTTGGAGAATAATTACAATAAATAAAATTTTTCATTATCTAATGATTATATTAATTAACAGTATACCTTATTCCTCATCTTGACCAGTGTTGCCGACCGCCTACATCACACAACCGCACTGGGCTGCTACTACTGACCGACCGCTCTGCATGACGACTACAGACTGAGTACCGCTCTCAACTAGACAGAGCTACAGACTCGCAACGACTGCTACTGACAGACTCGCAACGACTACTGACAGACTCGCAACAACAGACTAACTACTGAGAATCGCTCGCAACACTCGCGCGGTCAAGCGCATACTCTCTGGTCACAGATGCTACAATGCCTCGCCATCGCTGCTATGTTACATACGTGTTTCAAGGCGTTATGCCATTGAAACTTAGCAGCTGACACTATTTGGTCAGTATTTGTATTATTTCATAGCAGAGATCATCGTGAGTGCTTTATCACAACGTAATGTACGACAGTAATATTGCAGCTGATGACCATTACAAAGACCAAGAAACACGTCATTTGAAATGTACACCGTGTAAACATGTATGGCGAGTTCTGCAGTGAGGAGTGGACTGATAGCCGCTAACAAGGGGACTTTACAGTCCAACAGGTCGAAAACTGCCCTGAAATTTTTCATACATGAAAAATACACTGAAATAAACACAATATCACAGTTTTAGCTGCTAAGACACATTGCTAGTATTTAAAAAAATGTAAATATTTGCTGAAATCGTAGCTCAGCCTGTGGCTGGAGAAATGTATACCCCTGCAGCAGCTGTAGCACACAGCGCGCGCACTACGTCACGCGCACACATGCCAGGCTGAAGGGGTACTGGTAAACGGTGCAACGTATTCGTATTTTGTAAAATGAATTTCAGTTTCCTTTGATAGTTTCTCTGACACAGCTGGTCATAGTTAGTATTCACTCGAATTTACGACTCAGTTAATGTCCATAATAATTAGCAGTGGTTGCAAACAGCATCCGTCTTTGTGCAGGTTTCAGGGTTTCACAGTAATGCGGAATCCAGTTAATGTCTTCAACCTTGGAAAGGTAAAGCATGGCGAACGTGGTTTACAATCGAAATCGCCTACTTTTCCTGAAGACTTACGTATGTGTTATTTGTTAGTTAATTTCTTGGCCATTCCTTCGAAACATATCGATGTTTCGACAGAAATTATGGAAATACGAATATTAGAAGAAACAGGAAATAACTGAGACGATTCCGTGAATTGTGGTTTGAACCATGATTGTTGTGCTAATTAAAGTCCACAACTAAAATACACTACATTCCAAGTCTAAAGAAATTCTGTGCAGTAATAGCTTTCAGTGATAAAGAAAACTTGCGTTTAAATGAAGGGCACAGAAAAGGTTTAAACTTAACCAGTGTGCAAAGCCATAAAATCTGAACATGAATTGTATAAATGGAAGAAATACGTAAACGAAGTACAGTAAATGTTCCACTATGAAACTCTCGAAATTGCGAGAGGAAAACTCTTCGAGAAATTTATAACTGCTCGTGAGGGTCAGTGCACAATTACTGAGGGTTATCTACGAGGCTGAGTCCTCTGAATAACAAATGAGATGGCCATTACTGATTTACAGGATGCTCTGATTTGTTCAAACAGATTCAAAAAGTTATGTGAAAAGAAAGTCGCAGAATAATAAGTATACCTCAAGTAAACGTGTACAAGAGATGTCTTTAATTGGTAATACTATACAGAAATTCGTAGCTGACGTTAAATCTGAGCTTTTTTCCCCTTAAAATACGGCGTATATACCCAGTCAATCATGTTTCGTGCAAGAACTGCGTGCAAACAGCACTTTATCATTTCGAGCGAAAAAACGAGAGACCCATTTGTGCAGTTGATGAATGCTATGACACATTCGTATACAACAATGCCAGCGATAAGTATCAGTGGATTACTGTTTCCACAGCTTTGTATCTGCATTCAGGAAAACCAGGGAAAATTAGGGCAAAAATAAAGAAAAACAAATGTTTAGGTGCCAAAACATCGTAATCCACGTAACAAATTCTGGAAAAATCAGAGAGAATGATTTCCAGTGTTACATCCGAAACATCTTCTTACCATTTGTAGAAAATAATTCACCGCTTTTGTTAGCCTGGAAATAACGACGCCTCTGTCTTTAGGAGACAACGGAAATACTAAATATAATTCGGATTCCTCGCAAAACTAATGGTGTGATTCAGCTTCTCGATAAAATAAATTTTAAACAATGTATTTATCAGAAAATTGTCGGACAATGTAATTTCCGATTGCTCTTTGTCATTTCAGGTTTGATAGCGGAACAATATTGTTGAACTTCATTCATTTCTGTACTGTCAGTTCGCATAACGATATTTTACTAATTTGATCACGTATGCCTGGCACGCAGCCGAATACGCAGATCAATGGCCACAACAATTTCTTACTCCATCCAACTTTTCTAGGAATAAATCTAGTAATTACTGTGAAGCGCCAGAATACATTACGATTTCTTTAAGTATTTGTTTTCATCATCCAATAGACACTTTGCATTTTTGTGACGATTACAGGAAATAAACGAGAAATTGTTGCATTGTTAGTAAAATAGGTATCATTCAAAAATTATCTTAAGAATTGCCTTACAGGAATTAGCGTAAAACACTTAATGTCAAGAAATTAAATTCCAGATTGATGGAAGTCGTCTGTAATGTATCATACATAGACCTGATTTTTTTCCCTCTGTTACTTACTTGAATAACAAATACATCTGCGTCTGTTTAGCTGTCAATATGAAGTGCAAGTTATTCAAAAAATTAATGATTTTGGGCATGTTCTGTGCGGCTGAACTGCTTAAAACCTCGCGTGTGTGTACTCTGGACTTCGCGCTAAGCGGCACTACCTTCTCACATAACGGCTGCATCTGCTTATTCGCCGATCGCACGCTAGGCAGGAAGGACTGTACAAATTGGTTTTATAAGCTGTTCTTCGCGCGGTGAAACTGAGTAGCTTTATTGTTTTTTGAAATACTTGCACGGCGTCTTAGCAGCTACAATTTTGACAGTGTATTTCTTTCGGTGTGTTCTCTCTGTATGAAAAATTTCAGGGCAGGTTTCGACATGTCGGACTGACCATCCCCTTGTTAAGTCGGACAAGCTGCTTGAGGCGATGAGTGCTAGGTGGTGTTAGCAGTCGACTGTGTAACTTACGTAAGATCTTAATTTTCTAATAAAATTTAAAAGAAATGCAGCATATGAATGTATTTACGACAAAATTATAAACATCACTATAGTTCATGTTATAAATGAACGAACAGGGCTGTAACTGATAGTAATATGGTATGATAAAAGGAGCCTGCTAAAATTACGTAAACCGAGCGATCCAATTTCATGTAATGTTCTACTAGACTGTTAATTTACAAAAGCCTGCCGGCCTTAGACACAGTCTCAAGATTTTTAAGCAATAAAATACATGGCTTCATTACAATCAAATTACGAGTAACATCGTTAATATACATCACGGAGCATGACTACAGTCGAAAAATCGGTACCTCAGTTTTTGTCATGGCAACGATAGTAGGTATGACAGATACTGAAAAGGAAAAAAATGATACAAAATGTGTGATAACACAAATGATGTATTGCAAAAGTAGTAAAACTACCTGTAGCTCAGTATCTAGACGCCTACCGAGTGCATACGGCTAGAAGATTATTTGCGATCTTGACTCCACAAATACAAATTACGACAGCTTGCTTGCCTCTAAAGTTGAGAATATCAACAAACTTATAATTTGTGTATTATTGTTCGTTAGCCTCGGCAAATGATTTTTTAAATCTGACACCGCCTTCTCCAAAGGAATTTACGACTCATGTAAGCGGGTACATATCACCGCCTACTTCAAAAGTTTTCAATTGTCTCTCTTTTTTATACCAAGGTTACCTTCTTTATTCCTAAGACATAGGTTTAGTGGCCTGATTTTCTTAAGTAATTGATGAAACTTGCAAATTTTTATTGTTTTTTTCCTTACGTTCCAGCAATTCAAACGTAAATACACTCCTGGAAATGGAAAAAAGAACACATTGACACCGGTGTGTCAGACCCACCATACTTGCTCCGGACACTGCGAGAGGGCTGTACAAGCAATGATCACACGCACGGCACAGCGGACACACCAGGAACCGCGGCGTTGGCCGTCGAATGGCGCTAGCTGCGCAGCATTTGTGCACCGCCGCCGTCAGTGTCAGCCAGTTTGCCGTGGCATACGGAGCTCCATGGCAGTCTTCAACACTGATAGCATGCCGCGACAGCGTGGACGTGAACCGTATGTGCAGTTGACGGACTTTGAGCGAGGGCGTATAGTGGGCCGGGTGGACGTACCGCCGAATTGCTCAACACGTGGGGCGTGAGGTCTCCACAGTACATCGATGTTGTCGCCAGTGGTCGGCGGAAGGTGCACGTGCCTGTCGACCTGGGACCGGACCGCAGCGACGCACGGATGCACGCCAAGACCGTAGGATCCTACGCAGTGCCGTAGGGGACCGCACCGCCACTTCCCAGCAAATTAGGGACACTGTTGATCCTGGGGTATCGGTGAGGACCATTCGCAACCGTCTCCATGAAGCTGGGCTACGGTCCCGCACACCGTTAGGCCGTCTTCCGCTCACGCCCCAACATCCTGCAGCCCGCCTCCAGTGGTGTCGCGACAGGCGTGAATGGAGGGACGAATGGAGACGTGTCGTCTTCAGCGATGAGAGTCGCTTCTGCCTTGGTGCCAATGATGGTCGTATGCGTGTTTGGCGCCGTGCAGGTGAGCGCCACAATCAGGACTGCATACGACCGAGGCACACAGGGCCAACACCCGGCATCATGGTGTGGGGAGCGATCTTTTACACTGGCCGTACACCACTGGTGATCGTCGAGGGGACACTGAATAGTGCACGGTACATCCAAACCGTCATCGAACCCATCGTTCTACCATTCCTAGACCGCCAAGGGAACTTGCTGTTCCAACAGGACAATGCACGTCCGCATGTATCCCGTGCCACCCAACGTGCTCTAGAAGGTGTAAGTCAACTACCCTGGCCAGCAAGATCTCCGGATCTGTCCCCCATTGAGCATGTTTGGGACTGGATGAAGCGTCGTCTCACGCGGTCTGCACGTCCAGCACGAACGCTGGTCCAACTGAGGCGCCAGGTGGAAATGGCATGGCAAGCCGTTCCACAGGACTACATCCAGCATCTCTACGATCGTCTCCATGGGAGAATAGCAGCCTGCATTGCTGCGAAAGGTGGATATACACTGTACTAGTGCCGACATTGTGCATGCTCTGTTGCCTGTGTCTATGTGCCTGTGGTTCTGTCAGTGTGATCATGTGATGTATCTGACCCCAGGAATGTGTCAATAAAGTTTCCCCTTCCTGGGACAATGAATTCACGGTGTTCTTATTTCAATTTCCAGGAGTGTAACTTCCTACTAATTTACTTACAGCGCTAACTATTTTTTTTTTACTTTTTTTATGGTACCAAGGTTAAGTTATCTGAAGGTGCCCAGCTAAAGTTCGTGCACTGATTCTCAGCGTTTTCCGGTGCAGTCTGTAAGCATTTGCCCATTCAGCTCTCTCTGCTTTAGCTCTGGTAAGTATTTACGTCCGTTGTTGGTTCTGAACAAGCACTGGAATCACACAGAGCTTTTCCTTTTTTGTCACGAACCAACATACTAGTACCACTCTCGCGTATTGTCTCAGGTTCTCTACCTCCTACCAAACAACGTTCATTTCGATTCAGACAGTTATTTTTCACAACGAAAATTCCAACCGAGTGAACTACGTCTGCCTGACTCGCTTGTTTGTTTCTCAGCAGGTGCGCTTTACACTCTCGTATCAATATTTGCGCCAGTTTTGCATTCGGTATTTGTTACGCATAAAAGCGAGCTACACCGCAAGACAAACAAAGGAGAACTCAGGCTCTCCAGCGCTGTAAATCCAGGGCCCGCAACGCCCTTTTTCTGCTTAATGTTATTTATAGCCACCACTTACCTGCTGGAGTAGCTCTTCGTATGTGTGGTGGAAGTATCTGTTTAATTTAATCGCATAGTCAGTATTTTTTCACTTTCTTCTCTGTCTTTTACACCACAGAAACAACGACGTACTGCAATAGAATTTAATACGTAAGATCTATTGTTCCTATTTCCTATTCTGAGTGCCGGCCGAGGTGGCCGAGCGATTCTAGGTGCTACAGTCTGGAACCGCGAGGCCGCTACGGTCGCAGGTTCGAATCCTGCCTCGGGCATGGATTTTGTGGTGTCCTTACGTTAGTTAGGTTTAAGTAGTTCTAAGTTCTAGGGGACTGCTGACCTCAGAAGTTGAGTCCCATAGTGCTCACAGACATTTTTGAAACTATTCTGATTATTTACCAACGTCCAGTATTTTTCTAATAGCTAGTATTTCAAATACATAAAAATAATGCCCCTAACATCGTTAAAGAAACTAAAATCCTCCTCCTCGCTCTCTGTTCAAAATTGTAGTTTGTGGATGCAATGAATTTATATATATAATCACACGTCATGTCGCAGGCTACAACAGTATATAGCGTCCAGACTAGTGATTATAGCTAGACCAAAGTTTGTGTTAGTAATAGCAAGATTACCGATATTATCTGCAAGAGGACTATTACTGAGGAGCTTGTACTACAACACATTGACTCTATTCAAGGTAATTTCCAGTTGATGTAAATAAAGAACCCTATTAATACATGTGTGCATTTGTGTTGCAGAAAGGGGATACCGGCCACCCATAACAACATGCGCTCCCTTGCTTCCTTGGTACAAGACACTACAGAGTGTAACATTATATGTGTAGTGTGTATCAATAATCTTAATGATACAATGACATTTCTACATATTTATAAGTAATTATTTAAATAACAATATTGCCGAACGTAACCTAGCTGAAATACCGAACGAAAACCCTTTGTCTCATAAAATGAACAGGCAATTAAGTGATGTACAGCGGGCATCTGATGATGGCAGCATACTGCCGAAACGTGTAGTAAAAATATATACAGATAAAATAAATGTGACTTACGATGATAAAATGCTATTTTATAAATTTCGTAATGAAGTCGCAGACAATGTATTCAACCTGACCTGACAAAATTTAAATTTAAGATATTCTTTCAGCGATTTAATTGGTGAATCACTGTCAAATATGAGAGTTGAGTCATCTGATTGCAGAAACCTGTAGACTGTAGTTGACATTACACAGTAACAAGGAACTGAATAACCCACAGCTGCAGTGCCGTAAAAATAATGGTCTTGTAATTATGGCGAACGTAATAGCTCGGCACGTGTCATAACAAATGGTTCAAATGCCTCTGAGCACGATGGAACTTAACTTCTGAGGTCATCAGTCCCCTAGAACTTAGAACTACTTAAACCTAACTAACCTAAGGACAGCACAGACATCCATGCCCGAGGCAGGATTTGAACCTGCGACCGTAGCGGTCGCGCGGCTCCAGACTGTAGCGTCTAGAACTGCTCGGCCACTTCGGCCGGCTGTCTTAACAGGTATGCCGTCAGACGCACTACTGGCCGTCGGTGTAGGAATGAAATATGGAATGGATAAGAAATACTATATCACCGTATTTAATAGCGAACAAATCGTGACCAAACACTTCATCTACACTGTCCAAGAGGCAGCGGGATTTCCACGCAGCGTCAAGTCAACGATCTATTGTTCAGGTAATTCAACCCTTACAAGGTGTAGCCTTCTTAACCTTAAGCTAAAAAATACAATTTCAACAGTTATCTCCATCCCTCTCTGCCGCCTTCTTCCAGTTGAAGCTTGCAACTTTCTTCAGTTCTTTATGCCAGTAGCCGTGTGGTTTGCCTTGCAGTCTTCATCTTTCTCTGCACCTCCACTCTAGAACTGCCTCTGTCCACCTCCCATCTTTTCTTCGTCCGACATGTGCTGCCCTTTTCCGGTTTTAGACAATTTAACCTTTCCACGATATCCTCAACTGTTGTTACTGCTCTTTTGTCTTCACTTCTTTTCTGGTCTTTTTTAGTGAGACTAAGGATTCACCTTCCCATTGCTCTCTGAGATTTTCGCAGCTTTCTTTTAAAAGACTTCTTTAAAGTCCAAGTGTCACCGCCATATGATACTAAGAAAGGAACACACTGTTCGAAAAAAGACCTTTTATGTTTGTTGGTATATTAGATCTAAAAACCTCCGGTTCCAGAGTCAATTACCGTAGCCAACAACACATTGATTACAAGTGATCACTGTCGACTATCGCTGTTAGTTGAGCTGATAGTTGACCCATAGCATAACGAATCACTCACCAATTTTAATGCTGGACAGGAAGAAGCGAGTATCCATACCATCCGGAAACATGTGTTTCCTATGAGGGACAGAAGATTAAGCACCAAGAAGCGCAAAATACAAAGATTACCGTGGGCGCAGGAATACTGCAACTCGACGCTCGAACCATGGAAAATATTCTCTAGACCCATGAGTCACCGCACCCGTTGTTACTCACTAATGGTAAGGTACAGGTGTGCCGAAATCCACGCGATGTCACCAGAGCAGCGGAGGGGTGCGTGATTGTATTCTTGTGTGAGGAATGTTTGTGAGGCTAACGTGGAAGCCCTAATTCGTCTGTTAGCGTCCCTCAGTGATGAACGACACTAGAATCTGCTGTCCGCCATACATCCGTTTGTTCGACTTCACCACCCCATAACTTCCATCGATCCAAAATGGTGCGAGATTAAGATAATACCCCTTGCAGGGCATCGTAAGCTACTCTTAAAATATACATATTTAATATGCGACCGTCTCGCTCAGAAGCCACCATCTCGAACCTGCACTACAAATATTATGAAATACAAGCAAATACACAAGAAAATGTATCTTGCTGCAAAACAACCTGTACAAGCAATACACTCACATTACATCTCCCAGAATTACTACAATGACGTCACACCTGTCACTACATTCACAATATATTCAGACGATATTCAACTGCAAATCACGGTATATAATGAGTAAGCGTCAAAGAAGACATACAATGGCATAAGAATTATCAGAAACCATCATTAGTAAGTTGCGAGTACTATAAAGTACTTGGTTTGCTTGTATCCATCATTTGACCTGGTAATTAGAGATTCTAATGGTCTACTCAATTTAACACATCGTAAAAATGCTTGACACAGTGCTGTTCTTCAATTTCGTATTTATTCCTACCGGTTTCGGTGTTAAATCATCATTTAGGGAAAAATAAAAAACTCTCATATGTCATACATGATACCGTACAAGATTTCCCTCCTTACTGCAGTCACAACTCTATTGCGCAAATATGATATTCTGGATATATTGCGCAACATAATATCAAAGCATCCAACACAATTATGTAGCCCATTCAGTGGCAAAAGGCGAACTGAATGTTGTGCATCACAGTTGTGATTGCAGCAACGTGGGCAATCTTGTATTGTATCGCCTATGAGATGGGATACTCGCCAGGTCAGATTAAAAGAAGGCATCAAACCAATTCAGAGAGGGGCTGGTAAATTTGTTACCGGTTGATTCGATCGGCACACAGTTATTACAGGGATGCTTAGTGAATCCTTGGAGAGACGACGACGTTCTCTTCGTGCAACACCACTGAGAAAATATAGAGCACCGGCATTTGAGGCCGACTGCAGAACGATTCTACTGTTGCCAACGTAAATTTCTCGTGTGGACTACGAAGAAAAGATGCGAGAAAGCAAGGCTCGTACGGAGGCTTTTACATCTACATCTACATCTACGTGATTACTCTGCTATTCACAATAAAGTGCCTGGCAGAGAGTTCAATGCACCACCTTCATGCTGTCCCTCTAGCGTTCCACTCTCGAACGGCACGCGGGAAAAACGAGCACTTAAATTTTTCCGTGCGAGCCCTGATTTCTCTTATTTTATCGTGATGATCATTTCTCCCTATGTAGGTAGGTGCCAATAGAATGTTTTCGCAATCGGATGAGAAAACTGGTGATGGAAATATCATGAGAAGATCCCGTCGCAAAGAAAAACGCCTTTGTTTTAATGATTGCCACTCCAATTCACGTATCATGTCTGTGACACTATCTCCCCTATTTCGCGATAATACAAAACGAGCTGCTCTTCTTTGTACTTTTTCGATGTCAGCCGTCAGTACCAACTGATGCGGATCCCACACCGCACAGCAGTACTCCAGAATAGGCAGGACAAGCACAGTGTAAGACATGTTACACCTTCTAAGTGTTCTGCCAATGAATCGTAGTCTTTGGTTTACTCTACCCATAATATTATCTATGTGATCGTTCCAATTTAGGTTATTTGTAATTATAATACCTAATTATTTAGTTGAATTTACAGCCCTCAGATTTGTGTGACTAATCGAAATTTAGCAGATTTCTTTTAGTACTCATGTGAATAACTTCACACTTTTCTTTATTCAGGGTCAATTGCCACTTTTCGGACCATACAGATATCTTATCTAAATATTTTGCAAGTCGTTTTGATCATCTGATGACTTTACAAGACGGTAAATGACAGCATCATCTGCAAACAATCTAATACGGCTACTCAGTTTGTCTCCTATGTCATTAATATAGCTCAGGAACAATAGAGGGCATATAACACTTCCAAGGGGAACGCCGGATATTAATTCTGTTTTACTCGATGACTTTCCGTCTATTACTACGAACTGTGACCTTTCTGACAGGAAATCACGAATCCAGTCGCACGATTGAGGCGATACTCCGTACGCACGCAGTTTGATTAGAAGACGTGTGTGAGGAATGGTGTAGAAAGCCTTCTGGAAATCTAAAAATATGGAATCAATTTGACATCTTCTGTCTCTAGTACCTTCCGCCGCGGAAGTCGAACACGCGGCAGAACAAATGGGCGTGGTCAGCCCATAGAGGGCTCCGCCTCCGCGGTGGCTATCCCGCGCAGCGGCTCTCGCGTCGCGAGGGCGCCACCGCTATGCCACGTGCAGACAGCGGCCAATAGCCGCTTCCTCCAGTTTCGTATATAGAGACCCGCTCTGCCCTAGTCCACCATCTGCTCCTATTCCTCGAACATATCCGCATCCTCTACACCTCCCGCCATCTTGAACCCCCTCACCCCCTGGTTGCTCCTCTCCTCTCCCATCCCCGCCCCCTGCCATGTCTTCACCGTTGTGTCCCCCCTACCCTCCATCTCTACACCCTCCATCTCCTTTCCCAAGGTGGCTTCCATCAACTCCCCCTCCCGGATGATGCCCTCTCTCCCTCCATTTATCCTTCCTATCAACTCTGATCCTCAATCCCCCTCCTTTCCTCTGTCCTTTCCCTGGGCTCCCTCTTCCCCCCCCCCCCCCCTTCCGTCCTGTTTTCTCCCCACTACACCTCTCCCTACCTCCCTTCTCCCCCCCAGTCCTTTTGTATTCCCCTCCTCTGCCTATCCCACTCCCTGTCGCGTCTGCCCCCCACTCCTCTTATGGATCCTCATCCTCCTTCAGCTCATTTCCCGGCTGCCCCCCTTCGCTTTTACTCTCCTTTCCCCCCCTATTTTGTTTTCCCATCTTCTGTCCAGTTTCCCCCCACCTGCTCTCGACTGTGGTGTCACATTTGCCTACTTTTTAGTGCAGTGTTCCAGTGACTATTCAGTGTTGTTTGTCTTTCTCGTGTTGCGAACAGAAACCATGATGTCGCTAGGTGTGAATTTTATGTCCTTTGCGAACAGAATCCAGACTGTCGCCGTGTTTTTTTTTTTTTTTTTAATTGTCTATTGTTTTCCCTATCTGCTTCGTATGTATCTTTATTAGCGTCATCATCCCTGTGTTGTTGTTTTAAGTTCCACGATTTCTTTTCGTCTTGTTACTCTCTAAGTCTCCAATTTTATTGCCTGTTTTTTATTATTTTTTCTCTTGATCTTTGTCACAAAATCTGTCGGCTGAAGAGCGGCATACTAAGCTGCTGCCAGCCCGCCCCCTTCGGGGGGAATTGAAATTCAATAAATGGAAAAAAAACCCTAGTCCAGCCAGTTGCCCCTCCTCTCTTCATCCCGCCGCTTCCTCAGCTGCCCCATGCTCTCCCCTCCTTTTCCATCCTCTCTGATCTTTCCCTCAGCAGGTTCCACCTGGTAGTTTTACTCTTCGTTGTGTGTGCTCCAAGTGGGTTTTAAGTGTGTTGCTTCGGAGTGTTTTTAACACTGTGACCAACTTTTAACCTGTGCATGCGTATTCAGTGTGTTCTCTGTGTTTCAAGAATCGCCAACTGTGTTTTTTAACTTTCTAGTGACTTTTTTAACTGTCCCCCATGAACGTCTACATGTCCATGTCTTTTTACCTCCATTTTCTCCCCTTACTCTGTTTTATGTTCCCCTTTTTTATCTCCTTATGTATGTATCATTTTATTCTTGTTTTAGTTGTCGTTTCTCTCGGCTGAAGAGCGGAGGATTGTGCCGCTGACAGCCCTCCCCTGCCCATACGGGGCAGGGGAATGAAATCACAATAAAGAAAAAAAAAGTCCAGCCAGTCTGGTACTCGCTCTGGATTTCGTTTTTATCTCGGCGGTACTGCGTTCTGGTCATTGCTCGTTGTTGACATTTGCCTGGCTATGGTTCCGAGTGGATTTGCGTTTGGTGTTTGGTGTTGTGGTTTACACAAGCCTCCGTTGTTTATCTCTTCCTTGTTGTGTCACTCATAGTCAGTCATGGTCGGTTGTTGTCATTGGTCTGTCGTCCGACTCGTCCTGTGTTTACCCGGTGGTGCGTGCTCCACCGTCGGCGGCTTCCCCACCTGGCGGCTCCGATCCGCAGCCAAGGTGTTCCCGCTGTTGGTTGTGGTTACTACACTGTCAATAGCACTTATTACTTCAGGAGTATAAAGAGCTAGTTGTGTTTCCCAATAACGATATTTTCTGAATCCATGCTGACTATGTGTCAATAAATCGTTTTCTTCGAGGTACTTCATAATGTTCGAATACAGTATATGATCTAAAACCCTACTGCAAATCGACGTTAGCAATATAGGCCTGTAATTCAGCGGATTACTCCTACTTCCCTTTCCGGGTATTGGTGTGACTTGAGCAATTTTCCAGTCTTTTGGTACGTATCTTTCTGTGAGCGAGTGGTTGTATATAACTGCTAAATATGGATCCATTTTATCAGCATACTCTGAGAGGAACCTGACTGGTATACAATCTGGGCCGGAGGCCTTGCCTTTATTAAGTGATTCAAGCTGCTTTGTTACACCGAGGACATCTACTCCTATGTTTCTCATCTTGGCATTTGTTCTTGACTGGAATTCGGAATATTTACTTCGTCTTCTATGGTGAAGGAGTTTTGGAAAACCGTGTTTAATAACTCTGCTTTAGTGGCAGTGTCATAAAACTTTGCCAGTCTTGGGGATTTTGCGTTATTTTAAATTTGGTATGCTTTTTTTTCGTTGCTTTTGCAACAACGATCTGAGCCGTTTTGTGTACCATGGGAGATCAGTACCATCACTTATTAATTTATGTGGTATACATCTCTCAATTTCTGTCGATGCTATCTCTTCAAAATCATTCCACAACTTTTCTATGCATACATGATCAGATCAGGAGGAGTGAAAACTGTCTCTTAAAATGGCATTAAGAGCATTTTTATCAACTTTTTTAAATAGATATACTTTGCGTTTCTTTTTGATGGTTGTAGGTGTTGCGGTTTCAGCGTAGCAGCAACTGCCTTGTGGTCGTTAACCCCTGTATTTGTCACAACACCCACTATTTGTGCAGGATTATTCGTTGCTAAAAGGTCAAGTATGCTTTCGTAACCATTTACGCTTCGAGTGGGCTCATGAAGCCGGCCGGAGTGGCCGAGCGGTTCTAGGCGCTACAGTCTGGACCCACGCGACCGCTACGGCCGCAGGTTCGAATCCTACCTCGGGAATGAATGTGTGTGCTGTTCTCAGGTTAGTTAGGTATAAGTATTTCTAAGTTCTAGGGGACTGATGACCTTAGAAGTTAAGTCCCATAGTGTTCAGAGCCATTTGAACCATTTTTTTTGGGCTCATGAACTAATTGCTCAAAACAATTTTCTGAGAAAGCATTCAGTACAATTTCGGATGATATAAGACAGACGTTTCTCCCTCGCGCTGTTTGCGAGTGGAGCAGAAGAGGAAATGACAAGTAGTCGTAAAATGTACCCTCCATCATGCACCATACGGTGGTTTGCGGAGTATGTATGTAGATGCACATGAGACTTTTTATTTTCATTTCTCCCTAGATGATGGCTTAAGGTCGAAACTGGTCGGAATAAATAGGAAATAAACAACTGGTCAGATGTGAGTAGGACTCGCGCCCTGATGGTTCCGCACAAACTTAATTTCACACACAGACAGACAGAAATCGAGAATCTCGACGGTTTTTGCTGGTTATCGACATTAATACTTGCAAGATATTGGTCGCAGGAATACCAATACTTCCTGGAACATTTTAAGTTTGAAGCAGGATAATAAATGACAAGAAAAATACTTTTTTCGTGTGATATAATTACAATTTTTTTCCTTTACTTGTACTGTGAAACCTTGCTTCTTCCTAAACCTCATGAGTCTAGGTTAACCGGGAGTACCCTACAACTTTTGAAGAATGAGTATCCTAGTTCAAAAATATGTCACACGAGTCACTGTATCTTTTGATTGCATTAACTTCGAAGCGTAACTTTATTGCAGTACCAAGGAGCCATGGACCTTAGTATGTGACATAAATGTAAACTTGACATGTATACTTGTTTCTTAGGAAAAGGGTTTTTAACAGATGGACAGACAGATGGACACCACAGTTATTCGATAAAGGTTCTGTTTATACGGATGGAAGTACGGATCCCTGCCCCCACAAAAAAAAAAAAAAAACAGCACTGTGACATGCATTTTATACAACATAATTTTACACTGCTAATGTATGATGTGAATGCGAAAAGTATACAAATTCTAACCGGCAGGTTAAAAATGGCTCTGAGCACTATGGGACTCAACTTCTGAGGTCATCAGTCCCCTAGAACTCAGAACTACTTAAACCTAACGAACCTAAGGACATCACACACATCCATGCCCGAGCCAGGATTCGAACCTGCGACCGTAGCGTTCTCGTGGTTCCAGACTGTAGAGCCTAGAACCGCACGGCCACTCTGGCCGGCTATCCGGCAGGAATAAGCCGTTCATCTACACCGGGGTCTTAAACAGCGCCAGAAATTGTTTCTTGTAATATACTTAAAGCCTGTCAAACTACGAAAATAGCTACAAAAACATAAATTAAGAATAGGGGAAGTGTGTCGTTATGGAAACGGCACCGTTCCAATGGTGCCAGTACTGTCTGAATTTTCCGATGACAGAGTCGAAAGACACCAATGGGCCATACAAAGGGCGCAGCTGTGCCTGTAACGCCCTCAGCGGAAGGGCGCGCACCAGTTCCGCAGCACGGCAACTGCCAAGCTCGCGAGAAGCATCAGTTTTACCCTGTGGTCGACTTGGAAGAACTGGCGAGTGTGATGGGACCCCATCAGGACGGTCACGTACATTCCGTAGTGGGTGTTGTCGGCATCTCTAGTGTAAGTACTAGTGAAGGTCCTTTCGAGAAGTATTTAAAGCAGTTGGTTTTTTTTTTCCTTTATTGGATTTCGATTACCCCTGAATGGGGTGGGCTGGCAGCAGCTTAGTACGCCGCTCTTCAGCCTACAGAATTTTTAAAACATAAGAAGATAAGAAACAGGCGAGAAATCAGTGACGTAAAATGTAAAACGGCAGAAAATTGTGGAAAGTTAAAACATAAAACTAATGGTGAGTGATGATAATAAAACACACAAGAAACAGGCAGGGAAAAAGTACACAGACAATTAAAAAAAACACGGCGACAGTCTGGATTCTGTTCGCAAGAGATATAAGAAAATCACACCCTGCGACAGCGTGATGTCCGTTCGCAACACGCACGAAGATGACACTCCACAGGCAAGGGCAGATGGGAGGGGGGACCTGGACAGAGTAGGAGGAAGAAAAAAGAGGGAAGAGGAGAGGAAAAAACGAAAGGCGTGGGGGAGGGGGGAGGGGAACAGGGTAAACGTGAGAGGGAATGGGGAAAGGCAGAGGAAGGAAAACGGAAAAGGACTTGGGGAAGAGAAGTGAGGCAGAGAGAGGGTAGGTGGGGAAAAAGCAGGATGGAGGGGGGGAGAGAGGGGGGAGGGGAAAAGGGATCCCGGGAAAAGGACAAAGGAAAGGAGGGGGGTGAGGATCAGAGTTGATAGGAGGGATAAATGGAGGGAGAGAGGGCTTCATCCAAGAGGGGGAGTTGATGGAAGCCACCTGGGGAAAGGAGATGAAGGATGTAGAGATGGAGGGCAGGGGGGACACAACAGTGAAGGAGGGCAGAGAGTGTGGGTTGGAGAGGAGAGTAGCAACCAGGGGATGAGGGGGATCAAGGCGGCGGGAGGTGTAGAGTCTGCGGATATGTTCGAGGTATAGGAACAGATGGGGGAAAGGAATCAGGAGGTAGAGGATCCGCGTGGGGGAAGGGAGACGTATACGGAAGGTGGAGTACATGGCGCTAGAGGATCTGGAGGGACTTATAGAATTTGATGGGGGGGGGGGGGGGGAGGCGGATATCCAGGTGGTACTGGCATAACAGAGGAAGGGACGGATTAAGGATTTGTAGGTGTGGAGGATGGTAGAGGGCTGCAACCCCCCTATCCGGCCAGAGAGGAGTTTGAGGAGTTAGAAGCAGTTGTGGGCTTTGGATTGGATGGAGCGGAGATGAGGGAGCCAGGTGAGGTGACAATCAATGGTGAGGCCAAGGCAGGTGAGGGTGGGGGAGAGGTGGACAGGATGGGCGCAGATGGTAAGGGAGAATTCCAGGAGCCAGAAGGAGCGAGTGGTATGACCTACAATGATTGCCTCGGTCTTGGAAGGATTGATTTTCAGGAGCCACTGGTTACACCATGGGGCAAAAAGGTCAAGGTGATTCTTGAGAAGCCTTTAGGACCGTTGGAGGGTAGGAGCGAGGGCAAGAAATGCGGTGTGATCGGCATACTGCAGGAAGTGTACTGGAGGGGGGGGGGGGGGGGGTTGGGGCATATCTGCTGTGTACAGGAGGTAGAGGAGAGGGGAGAGGACTGAGCCGTGTGGCACACCTGCAGAGGGGTAGAAGGTATGGGAATCGGCATTACGGATGATAACGTAGTAGGGTGGCAGGAGAGGAAGGAGGCCATCAGACGTATGTAGTTGACCAGCAGCTGGTAAGGTGACATATTATTTATTGGGGCTGTGTTCCAAAGTTGCTGCTGATACTGGAAACAGACTCCTCATTCTGAGGGATCGTTTGAATAATAGAATTTCTGTTTAATCTCATTACTGTGAGTTTGATTCAGGATAAACCATATACACAAGTGTAGCTTATCCATTAGTTAATTTCTAGTTTCAAAATTCTGTAGAAAGAGAGCCGCTGCTGTAGGAAACGTCATGGAACAAAATAAATTTAATGGAAATGTGATCAACAGATGGCGTTGTAGTCGTCAGAATATGCGCACCACAGCTGTTCCTCAGTCTGCGTCCGAGACGCCCATTACGACTGTCTGCATGAGGGATCGCTCCCTGTTGGTAAAGCTCTTCTACAAGAACGGTGACTGCGCGCCAGTAGCCCTGCAGAAGTTCCGGACACTCAAGGGTGTGAAAATAGGCACTGCTCCGAAGTCAGCTAAGGGTTTGGAGAAAATGAAATAAAATTTGAAAAGATTGGTTCTTTTGAAGTGCATTGTGGCAGAGGGAGGAAAGCAGTTGATCCGACGCGCGTCAAGAAGTTGACCACAGCATTGCAAGACGGATGGAGCGGTAGTGTGCAAACATGCAGTCCACGAGGGAATTACCCGATCGCTGGACATGCCTGAGAGTACGATGCACAAAATTCTACGAAACATTCTGAGCTGCTATACGTATAAAATCACCCATGTTCAGGAGTTACTTCCTGCTGACCTGCAAACTCTGGAATTTCTTGCTCACATGCAAGTGGACAGTGAATAGCCATGGAATATTTCCATCTTCAAGGATTTGTCAATACACAGAATTGCAGGAAATGGGCAATGAAAAATCGGTACGCACATCAACCGGTACCTCTTCATGCTGCAAATGTGACTGTGTGGTGCGGGTTCACGGCATCATTTACATCATTTGCTGTAGGGCCGTATTTTTTCAAGAAGATGAGTCCCCCGTCACTAGTAAACGCTATGAGTCTATTGCGCACCAACGGCATTCCATCCTTTCGGCAGTGTGGATGTATTGATAGGCTCATGTTTATGCAAGATGGTGCTCGCCCGCACACTGCACAACCAGTGAACCGGCTCGGCGCAGGCGTGAATTTCCGATACGTCTTTAAAAGTGCAGCACGTAAGACGGTCGACTGGTCCCGTAAGAATAACAGAATACCAATTCATTGTTTCGTGTTTGAATGTGTAGGCGAGTGCAATTGTAGTTTTATTATAAAAAGATCCGAGTGGCAGTGCAAAATTAACTATTTACGATTAGTTTGAATGAAACTGGTATCCAGATTCTATGTGCTTACAGTATACATGTATTCTTCTAGAAATGGCTAACGTACATCAAATTTATCTAAGTAGTACGGGCTGATTAATAGTGAAGAATGATATGAAAGTGAACGGTGGTTGTTTTGTCATATGGCGCACAAGGGAAGACGTTAGTCTGATGCTCTGCCGTTCGTGTGCTCTCGGATCCAATAATATGTGCCAAGTACTACTGAAATAGCAATCCCTTGCAGATGTATTATGTGCTTTCTTAGAGGATAAAGCGCCTCCCAATTACATTTAGTTATCATGGTAGATCCGTTTTTTTATTTAAAATGTACCTTATCATTTCCAAAACTACTTTATTTATTTGTTTCTTCCCACAAGAGATTACAGCGAGTACGTCGAGAGCAGAAGAGCAGGACTATCTCTGAGGGCAACGTAAGTTCGTAAAGTATGGACGTCGTGGTCTGTGGTGTTCGCTACACTTAACTAACATTAGGTGGCCGTTGGCCCATTGCACGCGCTAATTAATGTACTTTGTTTGGCACCCCTGCTCTCAAGTGATTAACCACTGGCACCGATACACAGCAACAACAATTTTTTTTTCAATCATGTTACAGCATTTGATTTAGACACCATGTTAGTCAGGTGGAATAAATCTCAGAGTAACAAACACCTCCACCGAGCCTGCTACGTTCCAGTGCGCTTCTCAAGTGAGGACACTGGAAAGTTGTGAAAATGCCACGAAAAAGAACGAATGAGCAGTTTGTTGGTTAATAGGTGGCTTAAGAGTATCTTTAAAAGAAAACAGAGATTGCACCCAAAAATAGTGACCTACTCAACACCGAGAGCGAGAGAGTAGTGCCGTCGTTCTGAGGGTCAAACTATGCGTTACGCATTGATTTATTTACTGGCGGTGGGTAATATGGCAACGGACATTTCGGGGAAAAGGAATAATGATAACGTGTAAAAAGAACCACTCTCGTCATTAGCGGGGACAAATTGCGTTTCTCAGCAATATTCAGGCTCTGTAAAGGAAATAGCACATACGCCACTCGTTTACCGGAGTAAAGCAAAAAGACATGTGTTACGAACAGTTAATTAAAAATGACGAAACGAAACTAATTTTACTGTAAAGCTCTTTTTAGAGCCAACCGATCGATCCATCTACTTTTTTGCCCTGCACTCGAGTACCTGTGTGAAAGGGGTATGTTGTATAGGAGACACGACAACACGCTATATCAGATTTCTGGGAAGTGCGGTCCATGGCGGCACGTGCGTAAAATATCTGCGTTGCAATTTCGCTTTCATGACAGGAAAACGATGCTGCTGGCTGGCGAAGCAGCCGCCGCTCGTAAACTGGCGACGCGCTCTTTCGCATATCGGAACCAGATCCCGGCAGCGCCGGGCCACGCCATAGGTTCTCACCATCCAACAGTGGCGAGACCGTGGTTCCAAACAGCCAACACTCGGCTCACGTCATAAGCACCGTCTCAGAAGGGGCTTTCGTAGGCACTGCTGTCCTGTTCGTACAACGGCAAACGTAATCATTTAATATCCTGCCAGTCTCAAAACGCCCAACAAGCCCTTCAGTTTACAGAGCAATAACAGCTTTTTTCACAGACGACATTGCAGATACGTATTCTGCATTTTTTGGTTACTCGTACTGAGAACTGAATTGTGAATTTCCTTTCAAAACTTTTTCTTAAGAATTTACTTTATTTACGAGCCATTCATCAAGAACATTAACACACTTAACCACGCTATGTGAGCGTGGAAGTAGTTGCCAGGGAGTAACTGATGAAATCAAAATGAAATTGCTTTTAACAAATGGGAATTTTATTCCTAAAAGCATTTTTTTAAGAAACAGATTTAAAATTATAAGCAGAAAGCACCCTCTAAATATCAAGCTACAATTTATTCAGAGGCAGAAAGAAACAAATTTTTGAGTGTATGAGCTTTCGGGCTGAGAACCTTGCCGCTCCCTTTTGACACGGCCGTAGTCACGACTGCTCACAACAACCTCTGAAACACTATACAGGTGCAAATCTGCAACACACCAGATTACCTTAAACTAAAGGTTCTAACAATTCACACAAGCACACAAACTATGCACCCCGTAGGAGGGATGGAAATGGTACAAAACACTAAAATTAAAAGATTAACTTGCCACCGAAGGTACAACTTGATTTTAACTTCTAAGAAAAGACTTACGGTGGAAGTGTGGCGACTTTATATACTAAAATGACCATTTAAATAAAAGCCCTTGAAATGCAATATTACATAAAATTATACAAGGTTGGCCAAACATGCTCTACGGTACACTTATACCGCCTCTGAAGATGATAGGCAAGATAAAAACATATTTCAGGAATTAGGCCGTTACACTTCAAGCCATAAATCCGTTAACGCACCGAATCTGACAAACATGACAGAGGCAGCTCCGACTGACAGACATACTAGCACTCCGACCGACAATCTGACCGATTTCCAACCGTCAGATCCAACTGCACAAACAACAGAGAATATCGGAGGATATCGAGTAAACCAAGATACCTACACATTCTAACTCGGCCTCACCAAGATCAAGGCATCAAACACCACTAAAGGCACGTTTAAAAGAATACAGAAAACACAAGTCACAACTGTCAAATCACGACGGAAGAAGGCTGCGGGTTCTAGACAACAACACACACCACCTGTTATCATACGCGTGAACCGCTGCGGAAACAACAATCCACAAATAACGAACAAATCGTAACAGTCGAGATTTAAAAAGAAGTAACTAATCACTCAACTGAGGATCCTGCTTCGGGGGAAGGCGAAAGGTCGCTCTCGCAGCTAGCGCCTCCAAATGCAACAGCGCGTGTCCGCCGCCAAAACCCCGGCCTGGCGTCGCGCGGTGGAGACTACGCCGCCCCTCAGTTCCAACGAACCAACAAGGTCCAACCACATCCCGACTCGGAAAATGGTGTTCATCCGGAGGATCCAAGACGTCGTTGACTAAGACGACCGGCCGAGCAAACGACCAACGGCAGTCCGCTTTCGCCGACAGCGGTCCCGGCGAATACTGACACCATGCGGACCCGACTGCTGCTGGCTGCCAACTCTTCCCGACTGATACTGGTGTCAGTGCTCAGCAGACCACATGTCGCCATCCGACGACCAGCCGACCGATCGACCAACGACCTTCCGTCTGCGTCGACCACGGTCCCGGCGCGTACTTGCACCGTGCAGACTTGCCTGCTGCTGACTGCCAACTCGTCCAACAGCGGAGTAACGACGAACCCGACTTAGACCACAACCCAACAGCGATTGAGATTTAGAGCCGACTGACTAACATGGGAGTGTCTGCCTTCCGACTGACTCTGTCGACTCACTGCACCGATTCCCAGACTGACTGCGACGACTCACTGGCGAGCTCATAGCGCCCCTTAAATGCACGTGAACAGGCAACCTTTCCCCTTTCCCACCAAAGGGAGACACCTAAGCTGCGATTGCCACAGCGGCACCACCGCCAGAAACGGAGAGCGTCTGCTTCACACAACGCGCTGCGGCGCGCTTTTCAAAACAGCAATTTTTACCACGGCTCAAGAACATTATCTTGTAATTCATTATTCAATGCCCGCTTAACGTATTCCAGCATATAAAAGTATTACAGAAGGTAGTGTATAAAGCGTTAGATATCTTTACATTGCGACTGATAGTGGACCACTGCACTATCGTATTAGCAAAAAAGGTAAAGTCGTTCGAGAACTTAAGACCACAGACTGCTTTTTTGTGTGTGTATGCGTGTGTGTGTGTGTGTGTGTGTGTGTGTGTGTGTGTGTGTGTGTGTGTGTGAGGTTGAGGAGAGATCTTAATGCATTTTGCATTACACTGGTTGTATCATTGAGAACGAGTCAGTGGAGATACGATGTATCATACAGTTAATTGGTTACAATCGAAATCAGTAACAACACGATCAGCTGCTCTAGATCAATTGCAGATGAAAAAGAAATAACACCAAACACAATCCAGTTGCCATTTCATAACAACTTGAACATTGTTTCTCTATTGCTTTGTTGTCGCTGGACCAGTTTACTAACAGAGCGTTAAGTAAGCACCAGAGCCCGTTAGTGCTCTCGAGACACACGGCATGTAGACGATACGTGAATGGGAATTTTTGATAAAAAATTTATTTGGTATGAAACTATTTGTTCAAGGGGTCACATTAAAAAATAGCTATCGTAAGAAATTAGTGGAACTGGAAAAGTGAAGAAAAAAACATGATTTTTGATGCTTCCTGTGATTCTGTCTTAATTATTTTTCTAAAATTTCGTTGCTCTTTATCCTTTAACACTTGCGACAAAGTCTACAATTTACATCACGATCTTAAGTTTCGCAACAAATACGTTCGAGATATCTTCAGCCTGGCTGCACACAAACCAAAACTCTGTACAACTCGTAATTAGTCCTGTCTAAAAACAACTTGTGCGATGACCTCAATCTGCAGTATCTTCTTGTATCTCCTAAGCTAGCGCCATGACAGAGTATCTTCATTCCGTGTTTCACTGTAAGCACAAATTTCTCAGCCCATCAAGACAGCTGCACCGCAGCCTCGAACGAATCATGACGACGTACATGGCACACTACTGCAGCCCACTGCAATGTAATGCCCTTTCTACAATCAAACACAATTCGTCAAATTTCCATATTTTAGACTTAGGCTTACTATAAATCGATTACGGGAGAGACATTAGGTTACGACATTTCCGTGCAGCAGGAATTCTGGAGTTATAGTATGAGAACCAGATTTGAAACAATATTTAAAGCTAGTAAAAAGAATATCAAACACATCTACGTTTGTATTTCTTTTCGACATCGATTGTGCATTACAAACCGCACCGAACGCCCAACCTAAATTATTTTATCGATGTACCAATGTTAAAGATGTTTTACTTGCTTCATTTAGTGATTGAAAATAAGTAAAAAATTTTGTTGGTATAATTGTTAACACGCTGCCATCGCATAATATAATCGCTGCCATGCGACAGCCGTGTTATAAGCTATGCAATGTTTCAGATTGCTGTTCAAAAGCTAGCCTTTACTGCTGCAACACTGGTTTCTAACAATATGTTCTCAGTTTTGCCCAAGCGTTAAGTGTTTGCTTTGCAGCAGGGTAAATAAGAGTCTATGGTGAGCATGTCTATCACGACTGAGTAACCTCTGCAGATTTCCTGTAAACGTGCACAGCATGCACTATATCCAAAAGTAGTGTTGGTAAGACAGTAACACATTAGGAGCAACAACAGCACTTTTGGTTTCAAACAAAATCAATCACAACATTAAAATCTGACTTTAAATACCCGGCAATATTCATCAAACGAAGCACTATTTCTTCCGGTACACAGAAGCCTGGCTAAATAGAATTAACATTTATCTACTTCATTGATTTACGGGTGTCGCGTCAGATAATGTTGTGGAAGCTGCGCAATATTTCGTCGAGACAACTGCTCGTCATCCTCAGGTGCTTACTGTCTTGATGCTGCAATGGCTCGCCAATATATACGCTGAATCGCTAGAAAAGCGCAGACGCCAAAGGTTTACGCTATAACGTCATCGTAGACGAATCATAGAGCACGGCGACATCCAGTGCCCCCTGCCGTGCAAACTGGCCACGGGCTTCTCATTCGTGACGCGGGAAAAGCTCGGCCGCAATTAGCGTCGCGAATAAGAAGCACCTGAGCCGTTTCTACGGTAGGGGGCACTGGATGTCACTGTGCTCTTTGATTCCATTGCAGCAACACGTCTCTCAGGAGGAGTCTTCACGCCCCTCCGCTCACCAGGATAGTCACTCTGCTTGAGGAGACACATACGGCCCTTCTCAAGACGACCATTCGCCGTAAGGCTCGCCAGCTAAACAGTAAAGTGGACGCCCTCCGTGAGTTGGTCGCTGGACTACAAACCATCGGCACTACAGTCCCACGGCTCTGGTACCGACACCGCGTTCCGCTCACCATCCTGGAGGACTCAGATTCGGGCTATGACTGACGATAGGCCCAATACGACCAAGTTTTTCTGTCCGTTTTGTACACTCACTAGCAGTGGCCTGTTCTCGTCCAGCCCTTTTTTCCTTCACCATAGAGTTGGCGCATTACTGCACCCTTCCTCTGTACTTCCACCGTCGGAGGGTGGCACGGAAATTAAAGTTCCACCTCCACGCCTTCAGAGTGCTATGCTCGGCTGTTATTCAGTCTCCCCTCACTTGTCCACCGAGACAGTTGGACCGGATCTGAACCGGTGACGCTGTGTAATTGTAAACTGCCACAAAAAAAGCAACACGTCAGTAAACACCTGGGGATGACGAGCAGTTGTCTCGTCGAAATATTGTGCAGCTTCCACAACATTATCCGACACGACGCCCGTGAATAAATGAAGCAGTTAGTACATCGGGAAAGCCTTAAACAGCATAACATTCAACTACTTTGCGTTAAAGCCACACTTGACATGAGAAACAGCTTAATTTCTCTAGCCATCTCTGACTGACTCACCAACGCACAGTCCAAACCGCTAAGGATAAAAATCTAGAAATCTACAGAAGGTGTTGATCTTATACTGCGTCCGCAGCTCGTGGTCGTGCGGTAGCATTCTCGCTTCCCGCGCCCGGGTTCTCGGGTTCGATTCCCGGCGGGGTCAGGGATTTTCTCTGCCTCGTGATGACTGTGTGTTTTGTGATGTCCTTAGGTTAGTTAGGTTTAAGTAGTTCTAAGTTCTAGGGGACTGATGACCATAGATGTTAAGTCCCATAGTGCTCAGAGCCATTTTTTTTCTTATACTGCAGGCGTCGTTTAAGACGGAATTTTTCGAGATCCCACCCCAAAAGAGATGAAACAGCAGATGAAAGGTTTTTTGAAAATACGCCGCTATTAAGGCAATTTTGTTGCTAGACCTTCGAAAACCGGTATTTAGTTCCTCGGCCAGAAAATTTATCTCTTATGGGATTGGGCGAAATGTGGCTTCTTGATTGCAAATAAAATAATACGTGTTTCAGTTTTTTGGAAATTCAATCTCTAATGGGTTGAAATATGGGATGAAATATTTTATTAAATATTTAATTATGGGAGCTCTTTTAAAGCCAAATCTATGAAAATTTGAATTTGGCTTGTAGATTAGAAACAAAAAAATTCTGTTTCACTGTTTTTTGAAATCCAACCCTCAAGGGGGTAAAGTAAGGAATGTAAATATTTATGGAAATGTTTCATTATCCAAGTATTTTTTAAGCTAAACGTATGAAATAAAAAAAAATGCGCATTACTCTGTTTTTGGAAATTCAATCCCGAAGGGAGCGAAATGGGGAAAATATTTTATTAAAGTATTTCATTGTGATAGCATGTTTGAAGGCTAAATTTATGAAAATTGGTGTTTGATTCTCGTTGGAAACAGAAAATATGTGCTTCACTGTTTTTTGAAATTCAAATCCTAAGTAGGTAAAATAGGGCCAGACTGATTTAATGACTCGTAATCGACCAGCCCAAATCGCTAAAGATAGAAACTTGAAATTTGGAGAGGGGTGTGAATCTTATACTATAGGCATCTTCTAAGAAAGGACTGTCCGAAATTCCATTCCTAAGGTGGTTAAATAGAAGTTAAAGATCTTTTAAAAACATGTTATTAATAATGCAACTTTGA